>NW_021703779.1:49805633-49832820 GCF_005190385.1 Monodon monoceros | reverse complement strand
GTGTGTGTGTGTGTGTGTGTGTGTGTGTGTGTGTGTGTGTGTGTGTGTATGTGTGTGTGTGAGCCTGCGTGTGTGCGTTTTGAGGGGAGATACTGATTTATTTACAGGGAGGACATAAGCAACACTGGGTCCTTGTTACCTGTTTCTAAGTCCAGGTAAATTTCTTCGCCTCAACCCCCCCCAGCACCCCCCCACAATAGAAGAAAATATAAAGAAGACTGTGATGCCAGCGTGACCTCATTAGGATGTGGCTCAGCTTTATTGCCTCTATCCCCAGTGGTGGGCATGCTGGGTTTGAGCCACCAGCCAGAACTATTTACATGCTAATGTCGGGGACTGGAAAACAGACCCCATCTGTCTTCTCCTGGCTGGCCTCCCTTTCCTGCCCACTGCTCAGCCAAGATGCTCAGAACACCATGGGGCCCCTCAGCTACCACATTGAGGTACTCACCCTGTTTCCACCCTCATTCCCACTCTCAACCTGTGTGAGTGGTAAAGGGGAATCATGACTGAACTCTAATCAGGATTGGAAAGAAGCATCTCAGCCCCTAGGCACAGCACAGCTTTGGGGTGTATAGATACCACAGTCCCTGCTCTGTCTCCTCAAACATTCTTTATTTGGACATTGTAAATAGGACTCAGTCTGAAGGGTGTGGGCATTATTCCTAGTTGCTAAACATAGAGAAGTAATCCAGGAGAACAAGATTCAGGATTTAAACCAACAGTTTTTACCTTCAGCTTTTAATCCATCTTGGGTGTGTGAAGCTGCATGGCATAATTGAGGCGGGTGGTGGTAGTGGCAGAAAGCACTGGATTTGAATGGGTTTGGAGTCAAACAGACCTGACTCTGCTACTTACTAACTGAACCTTCACTTCTGAACCTTACTTTTATTATCTATAAAATTGGCCCAATTGTAATTATAGGGCTATTGTGAAAATTCAAGGAAATAATGGATATCAAGTTATTGGCGTGTGGTCGTGCTCATAAGTAATCGATCCAGTCCCTACCTCAGCGAAAGTACTTTGTTCAGAGAGATGTTGACATCGTTTCTTAGCTCCTGCTCAAGTATATTTTCTTGCCAGACCCTGGGACCATGTGAGCTCCACATTTCTGTCCTCTGTGCCTGGCACAAGGTAGGCATTCAACTAGTGGTTGTTTTGTGTTTTTTCTTTCAGGTGGTGAAAACTATCGGCCTGAGGGAAGTTTGGTTTTTTGGTCTGCAGTACCAGGACACTAAGGGTTTCTCTACTTGGCTAAAACTCAATAAGAAGGTAATTGCTTATCCCATCGTCAGGTTTGGAATTCACTCCTCTACCAGATCTTTCTCAGGGGTGTAAAATGTGTTTGCTGGCAAATGCAGGGCATCTAGGACTCAGTTTTTCATGAGTGAAAAATTCTGATCGACCACTAGATGAGAATAAGGGCAGACCTCTTGCTGTCTCCACTTGGACTCCTAACAGCAAGAATGGCCAGTGTCCAAGGAGGATGGGACCCACTTATGGACCATAGCCATTAGTAGTTCTTCAGGACGGGATTGGTATCCTTTTTTCCTTTCCAAACTGAAGGGCTTTAGGAAATTTGTTAAACAGAGAGTCATAGGCTATTAAACTGGAAAGAATCTTGAAAGTCTCATAATCTTTATCTTGTCCCTTTTCTTGCTTGTCAACTGATGCCTGAGCCCCATACAGATGTGCCCTTTCTTGATTTTCTTTCTCAGTTGAACTCCAAGTGGGATGGTTTAAGTATATGTCCATTCAAACTCTCCACCTCCAAGCAGCATCTCTACAGGAACATGGCAGTTATCCTCAAACTGGCTGACTTTGTCCTTGGAGGTCTCCATACTGCCCTATGGCTTATTTTCCTGACAGTGTCTAGGGGATGGGTGCCCCACCTTCTGCTGGCAGAGTCTTCTTTTCACAAAGAGTGGAGACTTCTGCTGGAAAAATGTGGAGCCGCTAATGGCCAATTTCAGGCTTTAAAAGACAGTCTGATTTGTGCTTTTGCCTATAGCCAATTCCCAGACCTCAGTCATACATCCTAGTCTTTATTTTGCTGATTTATGGAGTTGGGGGGACCTTAAAAGAGAAGTTTCTTAAGCCTACTTTCAGAACGTGGGGGCAGCTGGATATATTGTCAGATGATGATGGCTTAAGGGCTTATGACTATCAGTGGGTGTTAGGTTTTTTCAGGAAGAAATTCCCTACAGGAAGCAATTATGGATATGGGATTGGGTCCCCAATGAAAGTAATGTGTCTCTTTTCTGAATTACCAGGAGAATTGCCACCCAACTCTTTGGGATTATCCAAATTGATGACTTTTCAGTGTCTTCTCCCCACCCTACAGCCACTCCCCCATCCCTAAAGTCTATTTTTTGAGAGCCCATAACCCCTTGCTGCTCCCAGGTGACTGCCCAGGATGTGCGGAAGGAAAGCCCCCTGCTTTTCAAGTTCCGGGCTAAGTTCTACCCTGAGGATGTATCCGAGGAATTGATCCAGGACATCACACAGCGACTATTCTTCCTGCAAGTGAAGGAGGGCATTCTCAATGATGATATTTACTGCCCACCTGAGACTGCTGTGTTGCTGGCCTCCTATGCTGTCCAGTCCAAGTATGGTGACTTCAATAAGGAAGTCCACAAGTCTGGCTACTTGGCCGGGGACAAGTTGCTGCCACAGAGGTGAGGTGATGTACTGGCCATCTGCCCTGTTCAGAGTGGGCTGCAGCCCAAAGCTGACTGATCCATATTATACAGAGGTTGCCAGATCTGTCCCTCTCCACTAGGGTCTGTCTGAAGACCGTGTTATGCTGCTCAGACAGACATATTTGCATATGGCACCATACCCTGTTGTTATTTCTCTGGTTCTCAAAATAAAAAGCTTTTTTTCCTCCTCTGTTTGCCTAATTACAGGACTTCATTACCCTGGAAACAGGTGCTTATATAGAGAACCAGAGAGATTAATTCTCCTTGCCCCAGTTCCATTTTCTCAATCCTTTACACTGATTTAGACCTCTTATATCAGAGGTTCATAGGAGTGAGAAATACTTAAGCCAGAGATGTGGGGAGCTCAAACAGTCTTTTAATATTGATAACCAGTGTACAGAGATTTCTGCTTTTTTAAACTTCAAAATTGAACATTCTCAAACACTCATTCTTGTTTTAGCATCACAACAACATAGAAAATGAATAAGGCAGCACAATCCTTATTAGCTCAGGAAATAGATATGCAGAGGTGCTCACTCTGACCTGCTTAATCTCCCACAGCTCATTTAAGGTGATCTAGAACCCTAGTCTCTTGATTTTTTTAACCCCACTGCATCCATTTGCTATTTTCATAGGCTTTTGGATTGGAAGGAAAAGTTCTGTTTCATTCTGGTAGCCTCAGTCCCAGTGGAGCTGTGGCAAATGTACAACTCACCTGAAGGTATTAGGGATAGTGGTTGTGCCCTGGGACTCTACCTAAGTCACTGCCATAATGTCTGAGATAGCATATTTAAAGCAAGCCTTGTTTATGATCTAGTAGATCTGGGAGGTTGAGCCCATTATCAGTAGTTTCTCCCAGAGCCATTTGGGCTCAGTTCTTTGTTCTGTAGCCACAGGCTGTAATCTTATCCCTGAGCAATAGTCTCACAAATGCAAACTGTTGGTACCACAAAGATCTAGGAGAGCGCGTGCATGCCTCCATGAGGCCCGTTCCTACTCTTAGCCCCACAAGCCAGCACAGACTGTTGATATGTTATTGCTCTGCTTAGAGACCACAGCACATTATTGGATTTTCTGGTTAAAGGTACAAAGGAAGGTGTTCCTATTGTCTTTCTTGGTCACCCATTCTGTATCTCTCATACTCCTCAGGCAGTTCCCTATGTCTAATTAATACTTCCTGCTGTAATTTCAGTCTGCTTCTGGTGTAATGACCCCACATACTTTTTGCATCAACCCCTTGGGGAGCTAAGTAGACTTCCCTTTACCCCTGCTTTTGGACTTTGTGCTTTAAACTACTCACCATGCATTGTCTTTCCAGGGTCCTGGAACAGCACAAACTTAACAAGGACCAGTGGGAGGAACGTATCCAGGTGTGGCATGAGGAGCACCGGGGCATGCTCAGGTAAGCCGGCCCTAGCAACTGTGGGCTCTGTTGCCCCTGCAGGGGGAATGAGAGTTGGTTCTGGAGAGAGAAGAGGCAGAGGGCAAGGAACACTGGAGGACATTGGAGAGAGAGAAACAGGACATTAGAAATGGAAGGCAAATCAGGGCCATTATAAAGCTGTACTTTTTGTGAATGATGGCAACTGATAGCCCAGACAATTTTGACCATAAAGAAATGGAGGGGATCTCAGGATCCCTAGGGAGCTTCTGCGCCACCAGGGTCTCCTCCCCAAGAATGAAATGAAGAAGGAGCTCTATAAACGTGGCATACCATTTGGGAATTGTCTAGTTGAAGAACAAATTTTACCATTTTGCCATCACCACCTCATCTGGGCTCTGCTAATAATGTGCCTGCGTACGAGGCTTCTGTGATAGCTAACATGCCAGAGGCCAGCAAGGGTCATCCTGCCTTTATTCCCCTTGGGAACCTCGGACCTGAGGCTCCTGTGAGCATGTTTTGGCAAAAGTCATGTTGTGCTCTGTTCGCCATCATCTGTTCACCTTCCATCCTCTTTCCCACCCCTTATAGCAAGATTCTTGTCAGAATTGCAGAGCAAGTAGGCTTTCTGTCTCCCGGGGTCTGATTCACAGGGTCCCCTATATTCCCCGCCCCCGCCCCACCCTGCTCTCTTGTTTAGGGAGGATGCTGTCCTGGAGTATCTGAAGATTGCCCAGGATCTGGAGATGTATGGTGTGAACTACTTCAGCATCAAGAACAAGAAAGGCTCAGAGCTGTGGCTGGGAGTGGATGCCCTGGGTCTCAACATCTATGAGCAGAATGACAGGTATAGTTCAGAGCTTACTTAGTTTTTTGGGCCACTTTGACACCTAGGATTTGACAGAGTAGGATTATACTTCCTGGGTCCCACCTATATCATTCTTCTTCTACCTAGTTTAGACCAGTCCAGATGATTGTACAGCCTCCCTCAGGCCTCTAAATCTTGCATTGACTAGACTTGCACTGTCCGCTGTGGTAGCTTTTGGCCACATATAGCTGTTAAGCACTTGAAATGTGGCTGCTCTGAATTGAGATGTGCTATAAGTGTAAACTCCATACTGGACTTTGAAGACTTAGTGTGAATAACAGAATACAAAATATCTCACTAATATTTTTAAAAATATTGATTTACATGTTCAAATGATAGTATTTTACATATACTGGGTTAAATGAACTGCTGTTACAGTTAATTCCACCTATTTCTTTTTACTTATTTTCGTGTGACTGCTAGAAAATTTAAAATTACATGTGTGGTTCTCATTATATTTCTGTTGGACAACACTGGTCTAAAACCTACCTTGTCACGATTTGTAATTAATCTCCTTTGCATATGATGATTAAGTGCCTTTTGGCCTATAATCCCTCTTGCTACAGCCTTATCGCACTAGCTTATTTTTTTTCCTTGGATTGCTCTTTTTTATAAAAAAATATTTATTTATTTATTGCCATGTTGGGACTTAGTTGCAGCACATGGGCTCTTCGTTGCGGTGCACAGGCTTCTCTCTAGTTGTGGCGCGTGGGCTCCAGAGCACGTGGGCTCAGTAGTTGCGGCATGTGGGCTCAGTTGCCCCGCAGCATGTGGGATCTTAGTTCCCCGACCAGGGATCAAACCTATGTCCCCTGCATTGGAAGGTGGGTTCTCAACTGGACCACCAGGGAAGTCCCTTCTTGGCTTGCTCTTGATGAGGATGGAGATCAGTATATTATTGTTTTGTGTAACTTCTGAGTCTTGGAACTCATTATTTACCTTCTCCCCAACTTTTACAACCTTGGGTAGAAGAGTTCCAGTTAAGTAGGGCTGGGGATTCTTGTGAGAGATTGTTAAAAGGTCCATGCCTCAACAAAAAATAAAATAAAACAAACCTCAGATATTGGGACAAGGGATATGTTGATTGTGGTATCAGGAGGTCCTTTGTGCACCCTCAATGCTGGCAACTGACCTGGTGGCATGTGATGACACTGGCTGAGCTGGCAATGAATCTACCTCCTTAAGGGAGAAGTTGGTGGTGGGGAGGGCAAGGCACCAACCCTCTAAGTCCTTCTTGTCTTGCCTTTATCCTAATGTTCTTGGCATCCATTTTTACAGACTGACTCCTAAGATAGGCTTCCCCTGGAGTGAAATCAGGAACATCTCTTTTAATGACAAGAAATTTGTCATCAAGCCCATTGACAAAAAAGCCCCGGTAAGTGACTCCTCCCACTGGCCAACACAGGTACTTGCCAAGGCCTGGATAATGCTAAAAGCAATTGTGTCATTCTATATTTCTCTCCCTTTTTTGGCTTTTTTGTGTATGTGGGTGGGAATAGGAGGCACAAAAGGCGATTGGCAATGAAAGGGGATGCTGATGCCAAGAAATGGTCAGGAGGCATCCTATAACTGGTGCCACACTGCTACCTGTGTCTCAGGAGAAGCATGGATTATGGAGAGCCACAGGCAGTCTAATTACTGCCTCTTAGCCACTGTCTTTTACTTCCCTGAGGCTCTGGGGTGGAAACAGAGAATACATCTTATCTTTTAAAGCCTCTAGGCCCTAGAAAGTGGAAACTGTTCATGTACTCGATTTATCTTTAATTCTGGAGAAAGGACAGAGCCAGGAGAAGTCCAGATACAAAGATGATTCTCCAGGTGTTCTTTCTGTTATAACTTTGCTGCTGTCCTCTCAAGACTTCTTTCCAGAGCAATCCAAAACCAAGAAAGTGCTTTCAGTCCAGTCATTCCTCTAACATGCTTGCCATACCTGTCACCTACTCAGTTGCCTGTGGCTGACAAGACTGGAAAGCTGGTGCTTGGGAATAGGATAGAAAACTGAGATGAGAGTCTCCTCTTTTGATGGACCTCATGTCCAACAAGGGCCAATGGCCATGCTGAACCAGACCTTTGTCATGAGGCCTCAACCATTCCTCTCCAGCTCTGAGGTCTCTGAACTTGCCCTGCTAGGAACTTTATATATGTTGTCTCTTTAAACCCTCAACGACATTGTCAGGTAGGTAGTAGCATACCTATTTTATAAGTGATGAAACTGAGTTTCAGAGAGATGGAGTGATTTGCCCAAGATCACATAGCTAAAAATGATAGAGCTGGGATTTACACCTAGGTTGTTTGACCTCTGGTTCTTGTGCTTCTTCTACTGTACCCCAAGCAATGCGAGATGGTAGCAGTTTGGGTTCAGTGGCAGAGGAGCTGGTGGTTAGCCCATCAGCTGGTGACCTTGGTCCAGTGGTATTTGTAGTAACAAACTCAAACTCACTGGATTTTCTTGTGTGTGTGTGTGTTTTTTGTTTTTTTGTTTTTCTTTGTTTTGTTTTGTTTTTTAATACTGCTGCTGTGCTCAACTTTCACCAGAAAAAGGTAAGTAACAAAGCCAGCTGAGATCAAGAGCATATTTAAAAAACAACAACCAGGATAATCGATGTTCAGGAGATTTATATATTCATGTATGTATTTACAAACTGCCTTATTCCAAACAGGATTGAAGGACCTGGGTCTAGGATATGCTTTTAGGAGATTATAGAACCAGTCCAGCCCACCCATACTACACTCACCACGGTATTATGCAGGGATTATTGGGCCTCTAAGAGAGGCCCCTGAGACCCAGCAGGATATCTAATTAGCAGATAAAGTCAGTTTCTATCTTTCAACTGCATTGAGGGAATTTTAGGATGCTTTTCATAAGCAAAGGTTGAAAGAAATTGTGGCTCGGTGGAAAGAGCACTGGTTTCGGAGTCAAGAAGCCTGGGTTCCAGTCCTGGGTCTGCCACTAACCTGCCATCTGACCCTGGGCAAGTCACTTCACCACTCTGATAATTGGTCTTCCCATCTGTAACATGATCTTTCCAGTGCTTTTGGACTTAGCTTTTCAGAAGGCAGAAGCCCACCTTCATCTGTCCCTCTAAACTCTTTCTGACTGCTGGTTTTCCACCAGGACTTCGTCTTCTATGCTCCTCGGCTGCGGATTAACAAGCGGATCTTGGCTCTGTGTATGGGGAACCATGAGCTATACATGCGCCGCCGCAAGCCCGACACAATCGAGGTGCAGCAGATGAAGGCACAGGCCCGGGAGGAGAAGCACCAGAAACAGATGGAGCGGTAGGTGACGTGGAACTGAAGTGGGGGCCAGGACTGTGGCAAGGAAGCTTCTCAGAGGTGCCAAGCCTGCTAAAGGCAAGGCATGAAGCCATCCTGGTACTGGGGGAGAGAGAGCTGTACAGGGATACACCCCTTCCATTAAGTCTCAGGCATCCCCATCCCCAGGAGGCAGGCATTTAGAACCCTAGGATTTCAGAGGCTGATAGGAGGGAGGGACATTTCATAGTTCCCCATTATCTATGACCCTCATGCCATTGCTTTTCTAGGTGGACTCTGGGTTGCTCTGGGCTATCTGACCAGTATAGCAGCAGTAGCAGAAGGCTTCATGCACATTTAAACCTGGACTCTAGGGTTTTTTGAGTGGAATTGGGCAGAGCCACCAGAATTTTCCCTACCAAGCCCTTTTGCACTGAGGCCCCTTGCTACTCAAAGTGCATCAAAGCTCAGCAGCATCAGCATCAACTTTGGAACTTTTTAGAAAGGCAGTATTCTGAGACCTACCTCAAAGCTGCTGATTCAAAATCTGCAACTTAAGATCCTAGTTGAACATTTCTTCCAAGAAGATATGCAAATGACCAGCAGGCACATGAAAACACCCTTAGTCATTAGGGAAATGCAAGTCAAAACCACAGTGAGGTACCACCTCATACTCACTAATATGGATATAATAAATGAAAACAGAAAATAATAGTTGTTGGCAAGGGTATGGAGAAATTGGAACTCATGCTCATTGCTAGTGGGAATGTAAAATGGTTCAGCTGCTGTAGAAAACAATTTGATGGTTCCTCAAAAAATTAAATGTAGAATTACCATACAATTCCACAATTCCACTCCTAGGTATATACTGAAAAAAATTGAAAACAGGTGTTCAAACAGGTACATGCACATACCTGTTCATAGCTGTGCAATTCACAATAACCAAAAATTGGAAACAGCCCAAATGTCCATCAGTGAATGAATGGATAAACAAATTGTACAGCCATCCAATGAAATATTATTCAGCCATTAAAAATTTTAGAACAAAGTATTGATGCATACTACAATGTAGATGAATCTCTAAAGCATTATGCTAAGTGAAAGAAACCAGACACAAAAGGTCACATATCGTATTACTCCATTTATATGAAATATCCAGAATAGATAAACAGAAGGCAGATTGGTGGTTGTCAGGGGCTGGAGAGAGGGGAGATGTGGAGAAACTGCTTAATACCAGGTATGAGGTTTTCCTTTGGAGTGATGAAATGTCTTGGAACTAATAGAGGTAGTGGTCATACAACATTGTGAATGTATTAAATGCCACTGAATTATTCGCTTTAAAATGGTTAATTTTATATTATGTGAATTCTACCTCAGTAAGTTATTTGAAAAATAAGATCCCTGGTGATTCCTGTGCATGTTAATGTTTGAGAGCACTGTTTTAGTAGATACTCTGTCATAAAGAGTTTGGAACCTCAGGAGGCTTCTAATCTAGTAGGCTGGAAAATGACTCCGTGTATGAGAGGTTAGACACCAAAGTTCACATTTATTCCGGAAAAATGAAATTAGGGGCAGTTTACAGAACTGGATCTGGCAGGAACCTGACCTCAAGGACCTCACAGTATAGTAGAAGAAAGGGAAAAAATAGTATATATATAACAGTTCAAGGTACAAATGCTGTGTCATTCATTCACTCAATATATATTTATTGAGCAGTGAAAAATAAAAGAGACAAAAATCTCTGCTCTGCTCCCATGAAGCTGTCATTCTAGTGGGAAGAGACAGACAGATCAAGTAAGCATATTATATGGTATGTGACATGATAAGAAGTACTATGGAGAAAAATAACAGGGAGGAGGGATGTGGAGAAGGATAGGCCAAGTATTCTGAGGGGTCAGGAAGAGAAAAGACATCTAGCCAAGGGAGAAAAGAAGGCCTCCTGGAAGAGGCACTGGGGCAAGAAAAAGCAAATACTTATTTTAGATTTACAACAAATTCTGGAGAAAAGGAGCCTAGAGCTGAGCTTCAGAGGGCAGGCAGAGGACTGATGCCCCAGCCATAGGGATCACCAGACTTGAACCACAGTATATCAGCACAGATCCAAAACTTTTCTCCCTGTAACTTTATAAGGTAGATAGGGCAGGACTTATTTGGCCATTTTACAGATAAGGTTACTGAGAGCAAGAGCAAAGAAATGACGTAGCTAAGGTCACCCACTGATTACCCACTGGGTAGTGGACAAGCTGAGAGTCCAGGTTGGATCTCCTGATTCTGGGACAAACTGACAGGGCCCTGAGCATACCGGCCCACGTAGGGCTGTGATGTAAGGACAAGAATGTAGAGAGAAGCGAGAGTGGTCTTGCCTCACAAGCCCTGAGTGTGTTGGTTGGGTGGGGACTGAGGGGCCAGGGCCAGGGAGCCTTGGGAATTCCAAGGCTTCCATGTGGCCTTGCTATCCTGTTCCCTCCCTTCTTTCTCCTTTCCTAGTGCTCTGCTGGAAAATGAGAAGAAGAAACGTGAGATGGCAGAAAAGGAGAAGGAGAAGATTGAACGGGAAAAGGAGGAACTGATGGAGAGGCTGAAGCAGATCGAGGAACAGACTAAGAAGGCTCAACAAGGTGAGGCTTGGAGTCACCTTGGAGACTGGGCTTTCCCACAGTCTGACTCTATGAACTGGAAACCCTTCTGTCTGAGCTGCAGACTCAGGCCATATATTCCAGATATGACTATAGAATAGAGGAGTGATGGAGCAAGAGGAAGAGTGCCTAGAACTTTCTGCCAGCTGTGTCCTGGGGTGAAGCATTTCCAGGAAGGAAGTTAGGTGTCCCTTCCTGATCTCTGCACTTTTCACCACCTTTCCCCTACCTTCTCTTCCCAGAACTGGAAGAACAGACCCGCAGGGCTCTGGAACTTGAACAGGAGCGGAAGCGTGCCCAGAGCGAGGCTGAGAAACTGGCCAAAGAGCGTCAAGAAGCTGAAGAGGCCAAGGAGGCCCTGTTGCAGGCCTCCCGGGACCAGAAGAAGACCCAGGAACAACTGGTAAAGCTACAAAATGGGCTGGGATTATGGGATCTGAGTTTTCTCTTCTGTCTGCCTACCTATTCACAGCTACCTCTGCTTGCAGGACTGGTTCTTTCCAGCAGGGTAACTCTCAGCAGGCTTCCAGCAGATAGCTCCTTCAGAAGCAAGCTGAGAAGTCATTTTGCAAATACTCTTCCCTAACCCTTACTTTTATTCTCTTTCTTAGCAACTGGGGATTTGAGCTGATGACCTGACAAAGGAGAGAGGGAGGAAAGTAGTAAAGGGATTCACACTTGATTGACTAGCTACGTGTGTTACAAGCTATACTAGCAACTTTTCCCTTTTCCTTACTTCCTTATTTCCTCTTCCTAATAACGCTATGAGATTAATCCTTGTGGGATAATATGCCCAGAAAAGGAAATTAGGACTCAGAGAGGTTGAAGAGACTCGTCAGAGGTCACACTGTTGTGACTGAGTAAGAATGAGAAGTCATTTCTGCCTCTCTTTTACAGGTTTGCTCCCTAAAAGCACATGTAAAACTGTGTGTCTATACATTTTTTAGGGGAGAAGGGTGAGCATCTATTCTTTCATCACAATTTCCAAGGGTTCTGTGACTCAGAAATTAAGAACCTGTGTCCCAAATTCCTTGACGTATTCTCTTCCCCTGTACTGTTTGGAGTGAGAGTGCAAGAACCTAAAACCTGATTCTCAGGGGGAAACGTCCTCTGGGAGATTTGCCCAAAGTGTGAGGGCGTGCATAAGCTTATTCCCTTCTTCAGATCACTTTGTGACACTTGAGTGTCATTCCTATACTTGTCCTGGGAAGAGTCTTAGTGGAGCCCTGAGCATTGTAGGATAACAGGAAAGGGTCTGCCACTTCAGGCAGTGACACAGTGATCTCCAAAGCTTTACTGAGGCCCTAACTGTGCAATTGGCAATACCAAGAGGGAGAGAGGGAGAGAGAGATGAGGAAGAGCCAGAGATGACACGTTGTTTGTCCTCAGGTCTATAGTCTAGGCAGGGAGCTCTGACTTATAAGGAAATAGTTTGGAGTTAATAGGGTGCTATAGTAGATCTGAGAATGAGTGTTCCTCTGGGCTTCCTGGAGGAAGTGTGGTAAAAAGAGCCTCCAGAGCAGCAAGCAAGTGGAGCAGCAAGTTCCCTGTTAGTTCTCAGGGGATCTGGGGTTGAAGACACCTGGGGCCTGAGGACCAGAAGGCCCACCTCTCATAAGCTTCCAATTGATCCACAGGCCTTGGAAATGGCAGAGCTGACATCTCGGATCTCCCAGCTGGAGATGGCCCGACAGAAAAAGGAGAGTGAGGCTGTGGAATGGCAGCAGAAGGTAAGATACCGTGCCCAGGACAAAGCAGTGTGGGATGGGGTATCATATGCATAGGCTCCAGTTCCTTAGATTCTTTTATTTATTTATTTATTTTTAAAGATAATACCTGGAAGTATCTTTTATTTTTATTTATTTATTTATTTTTTCCGGTACGTGGGCCTCTCACTGTTGTGGCCTCTCCCGTTGCGGAACACAGGCTCCGGATGTGCAGGCTCAGCGGCCATGGCTCACGGGCCCAGCCGCTCCGCGGCATGTGGGATCTTCCCAGACCGGGGCACAAACCCATGTCCCCTGCATCGGCAGGCGGACTCTCAACCACTGCGCCACCAGGGAAGCCGCATTATTTTATATTTTATTTTAAAAATTATTTTATTTTTTTTAACATCTTCATTGGCGTATAATTGCTTTACAATGGTGTGTTAGTTTCTGCTGTACAACAAAGTGAATCAGCTATACATATACATATATCCCCATATCTCCTCCCTGTTGCATCTCCCTCCCCCCCCCCCCCTTCCCCCCCCCTAGGTGGTCACAAAGCACCGAGCTGATCTCCCTGTGCTATGCGGCTGCTTCCCACTAGCTATCTATTTTACATTTGGTAGTGTACATGTGTCCACGCCACTCTCTCACTTCTTCTCAGCTTCCCCTTCCCTCTCCCCGTGTCCTTAAGTCCATTCTCTACGTCTGTGTCTTTATTCCTATTCTGCCCCTAGGTTCTTCAGAACCATTTCTTTTTATTCCATATATATGTGTTAGCATACAGTATTTGTTTTTCTCTTTCTGACTTACTACACTCTGTATGACAGACTCTGGGTCCATCCACCTCACTGCAAATAACTCAATTTCATTTCTTTTTATGGCTGAGTAATATTCCATTGTATATATGTGTCGCATCTTCTTTATCCATTCATTGGTTGATGGACACTTAGGTTGCTTCCATGTCCAGGCTATTGTACATAGTGCTGCAGTGAACATTGTGGTACATGACTCTCTTTGAATTATGGTTTTCTCAGGGTATATGGTTTGCCCAGTAGTGGGATTGCTGGGTCATACGGTAGTTCTATTTAGTTTTTTAAGGAACTTCCATACTGTTCTCCATAGTGGCTGTATCAACTTACATTTCCACCAACAGTGCAAGAGGGTTCTCTTTTCTCCACACCCTCTTCACCATTTATTGTTTGCAGATTTTTTGATGATGGCCATTCTGACCGATGTGAGGATTTGGGTTTCTTCACGCTTCCATCCTTCCTTGACAGTGGGTATCATGGGAGAAGGAGCTCAAGGCTTTCTCAAATACTTCCCAGAATTCTCCAGTACCCCCAGGGAATTTGGTACTAGTAATAGGAATTACTCCTATTATACAGCTGAAGGAACTCAGGATCAGTCAGACAAAGTGACTTGGCCTACCTGGTGCCTGCTTTCTGCTGGGCCATTCTAGGCACACATAGGGATGCCACAAGTTAGCCTGGTCTGACTGCCAGTCCTTCTCTTCCTCTGTTACTGGGCAGGCTCAGATGGTACAAGAAGACTTGGAGAAGACCCGTGCAGAGCTGAAGACTGCCATGAGCACGCCTCATGTGGCAGAGCCTGCCGAGAATGAGCAGGATGAGCAGGATGAGAATGGTGCAGAGGCCAGCGCTGAACTGCGGGCTGATGCCATGGCCAAGGATCGCAGCGAGGAGGAACGTACCACTGAGGCAGAGAAGAATGAGCGTGTGCAGAAGCACCTGAAGGTATCAAGGCTGACCCAAAGGGTCATGGAGACCATGTGTATTGACTTAGTAGCCCATGGCCTTCCCTAGATCATCGGGGCACGGGAGCAGTAGAGGAGCCTGTCTCAGTGCTGTGTGGGAGCTTGAGCATTTCTCAATGAGAGCTTTAAGGGAGAGCACCTCTCACTTATTTTTTTTAATTTTTAATTTTTATAAATTTATTTATTTTATCTTTGGCTGTGTTGGGTCTTCATTGCTGCACGTGGGCTTTCTCTAGCTGTGGCACGCGGGCTTAGTTGCTCTGCGGCATGTGGGATCTTCCCGGACCAGGGCTCGAACCCATGTCCCCTGCATTGTCAGGTGGATTCTTAACCACTGCGCCACCAGGGAAGTCCCAGCTCTCACTTATTAATCAGAGCCTGGACCGCCTCTTCCTTTTTTTTTTTTTTTTTTTGCTCCATCCTCCACCCATATTCCATTTACCTCATATTCAGAACATACTTAGTTGTCACAATTCCTACTTGAATCTCTTTGGTGTATTGTTCTACTCTCAGGATTCTGTCATCAGTTGATCTGCTAAGTTGGTGTTCTGGTTTTGTTTTTTTTTTTTATTATTCTTGCCCCACTGCAGTTCTAACAGAGCTGGAAATGGCTCTCAAAAAATGTGTGTGTCTGTGTTTGTGTGTATAAAGAGGGGGGCAGGGGTGGGGGAGTGAGAGAGAAAGGTGGTGGAGAGGGTGGGAGGAAGGTAAGAAGGAAATAAATCAGGAAGTACCTCTGGTTAACGAGGGGAGGTAAAATGAGAGGAAGCCATTAACCCCTTATCCCCTTGCACCCTCACAGGCCCTCACTTCAGAGCTGGCCAATGCCCGTGATGAGTCCAAGAAGACTGCTAATGACATGATCCATGCTGAGAACATGCGACTGGGTCGAGACAAGTACAAGACCCTGCGCCAAATCCGGCAGGGCAATACTAAGCAGCGCATTGATGAGTTTGAGTCCATGTAATGGGCACCCAGCCTCTAGGGACCCCCCTCCCTTCTTCCTTGCCCTCACACTCCTACACTCTTGCCTAACTCACACTGTGCTGGAGCCACTAACTAGAGCAGCCCAGGAGTCATGCCAAGCATTCAGTACAGCCATGGGACCAAACCTAGCCCCTCAGCCCTCACTCACTTCCCTAGGCAGAGAGATGGCCCAGTATGGTGATGATGGGACCCTCTTTTTCTTCTATCCCAGGTGATCTAGCTTTCTAGAAGAGATCACTTTCTCAGCTCAGAGGCACTTCCCACTTGATTTGGGAAATACCCCCACATTTACTGTTGCTTTGCAGGAGTCAAGTGTAGTAGGTTGAAAACTGGCCCCCACCACTGCCTTCCTCTTCATGGTCCTGTGATTTGCAGAATTGGAACATCATAGGGTTTAGAGAAGGAGGCGGAGCCCTGGCTATATGCTCTAGGATGTCAACTGCCCTAGGATTAGGCCTCCCAGTGTCCATCCCTTCTAGAGTTATTTAGGCTTTGTAATGATTGGAGGCTAAAAAGATGTTCACTCATTCTTCTCTCTACCTCCCAGATTGGACCTGTTACAAACTTGGTCCCAGTAAACCTTGTCCCTGAGTTCAGGGACTTAGTTTCTCTTCAGGGTGATATGGGGGAGACAGTGCCTGCAAGAGGCTTCACCAACATCCTGGAAGGCTGTTGGCCATTCTGTTCAGACAAGATTGGGTAGAGGATCTGCCCCTATGCCTTATGGGAGCCTAGACTTGTTTCAAGTGAGTTCTATGGGCAGAGATATCCCTTACTTATTATTCTGTGTTCCTCTTCCCCTCTTGGGATCTGCCCCTCCCCACTCCAATCCCCAAACCCCCTCCAAGTAGAACAGTAGGGATGGTTACCCCCAAACCCAGCCAGCCCCACCCAGGACTTTTGCTAAAGGGAGGAAATATTCACACGTGGCTTCAGTATTTTACCTGCCAGGGGTCCCAGACTACTTCTCCCTTCAGAGTTACTTGGACCACAGCTCCTGCTTCAGGGCCATTAAGGCCTTGGTTTGGTGAGCCCTGGATCTTGATGTCAGTTGGCTCAATTGGTGAGTGGGTGGAAGAAGCTGAGTATGGTGAGAGAAGCTTGTGGCCCAGATCCTACAGTTTACACCTCTCCAAGGTGGTGATTGGGTCCTGCCTCTGTTTAATAAACCTCTAACCCAGGTCTTGCCACCAACTGTGCTATCCCTTGGAGCTGTAAACCAGAGAGCTGTTAGGGGCTCTGGCCTGGTCCTTTTCACACTCCCACCTCTTTCTTTCAACCCAGGAGCAGCCTCCTCCTCCTCTCTGTCTCATGTGTGTTCTTTTTCTTTCCACCAGTATTATATATTTTAGTGGCATCTAACTAAATATTGATTTCTGTGTTTCTTGCTAATGCACCCTTAGAAGATATTAGTGTTGGGACAAGATCGTTTTGGCCTCATTCCCTTACCACCCCTACACCTAGGAAGCATATACTATATTGTAAAAGAATATTTTGCCAGAAAAATTAATGTAGGAAGCTTTCAGTATTAGTGATATCACCTGTCACTATAGGTCATACAATCCTTTTTTAAGGTTCTTGGTATTTGGTTTTATTGTTCCTTTTTTTGCCTTCTCCTCAGAGTTCATTCCCCAAGGGGCCCTACTGTCCTTCCATGCAGTGCCCCTAGCCCAGAGCCCATGGCTTTGATCCCTCCCTCCCCTTGCCTCCTGCTTGACCTTGCGGAGTCTTATGTGCATTGCTGTGAATTATATTGACACTCTCTTGGTGATACGCCCTATATTGGCTAAATTCAATCCTGGAATTGTGGGGCAATCTAGCTGCCTTAAAGGTAGTACCCCCCACCCCAGGGAAGCTGGGGAAAAAGGTTAGATTTTATATTCAGTTTTTTTGTGTGTGTATTTTTGGGGTTTTTAAAATTTGTTTTTGGAGGGGTTTATGCTTAACCAATGTTCTATTTCAGTGCCAATAAAATCTAGGAAGACTTCACTGTGACTTGATCTTTTTTTGTGGCATGAGTGGGTGGCTGTAAGATACTTCACTGTAATTTGCACTCTGTGGACCACTTTCCTATCCCTGGTCTCATTTCATTCTCACTTCAGTCCTATAGAGAGTGGATATGACTATCCTCGTTTTATAGAGGAGGGAATGGATTTGAAAAAGTAGAATAACTGCCCAAGGGCACAGGACTGTATGACTTAATAGCCTGTGCCCTTTCCGTAGCCCTAGGCCAATATTTTCTGGTGTAGATGGGCCCTGCATTGACCATATGATGCTCCTGGGCTTGTTTGGCATTGGAGCTTTGGGGCTGCTTGTGGGGGGTGGTTTATATCTCTGGACTCCCCTTGGGGTGGTCAGGCCCTATCCTGCCTCTTTTCAGGAAGGCCTCCAGGCTTGCTCACCTACTATCCTCACTTATTGCAGTGCCAGTGAAGGTCAGAGAAATTACCTTGAGCACTGTTGGAAAAGATAATAGGGAGTGGAGTATGAAGTAAGAATGGAGAGTAGTATATGTATGTACAAAAGATGTTGTACTTTATGGTTTATAAAACATGGCAATTTTGTAGCCTAGATATGGTTATCCCAGTTTTACAGGCGAGGAAACTGAGACCCAGATCAGCCTTCCGGGCCGTTTTGGACCTGGCATACTCTCTCACTTACCACCTCCCTTCTTGGTGAGCCAATACTTGCAAGGAAAAGTAAGTATGTATTCTGTGAGCTTTAAATCCTTACGACAACCCTTTGAGGCAGTGGCTCTCAAACTTGTCTGCATATTAGAATCTTAAAGATTCCAAAGCCTAGACCACATCCTCAGATCAAATTATAATCTCTAGTAGTGGGACACAGGTATCAGTGTATTTAATGATTCCAGAGTGTAGGTTTCCAGCAGTTAAGGAAGTGGGGGGAAGCCATCTGAGAAGTAGATCTGGATATATAAGAGAGCAACATGAGAGATCCTTGCAGTGATACTCTGTCTTGACTGTGTCAATATTAATATCTTGGTTGTGATATTATACCATAGTTTACAAGGTATTACCATTGGTGGAAAGTGAATAAAGTATACATGAGATCTCTTTGTATTATTTGTCTTATGACTGCATGTGAATCTACAGTGATCTCAAAAGAAAAAGATTTAATTTTTAAAAGGGGTGGTGGTACTCCTGGGTACATATCCAAGAGTAATGAGTGCTTCTGTCCACCAAAAAACGTAGCAGTACTATTTGCAATAGCTCCAAATCTGAAAACAACACAAATATTCATCAACTAGAGAATGGACAAAACAATAGTATATTCATATAATGGTATATTGCTCAGCAGTAGAAATTAAAGAAAAAACAACTACTGACACTACAGTATGAATGAATCTCACAGGTAATATCTTGTACAGAAAAAAAAGTAGACACAAAAGAGGACATATAATTCCATTTATGTCAAGTTCTAGAGCAGGCATGGTTGTCTGGAGCTGGGATGGGAGGGACTGACTGGAAAGTGGCACAAGGAAACCTGAGGTCATGGAAATACAATTGGTTTGGGTGGTGGTTACAGGGTACAAACATGTAAAAATTCATCAAGATGTATATAAATTACAAATCCATAAAAAAGAAAAGATAAAGGGGGGGCTCCCTCACTGCAAAAGTTTGAAAATATCTAGAATAATGGTTCTCAAATATTACTGTCTATTGGAATCTCTGTGGGCTGCTTAAAACAGATTACTAGACTCCACCTCCAGAGTCTCTGATTCAGTGGGTCTAAAGTGGAACCTGAGAATTTGCATTGATGCTGCTGTTCCAGGGGCCACACTCTGAGAGCCACTGGAGTCCAGACTAGACAAATACTTTCCTGAGAGATAAGAGACTTGTCTAAGGTCACACAAGCAGTCAGGCAGATAGGGGCCTAGAACTTGCTTCCTGACTCTTCGGTAGGCCTTCAAGGCCTAGGTCAGGCCTTCTCTGCCATCCAGGAATAGTGCTCCATTGCTTGCTTTACTCTATCCCTTAATTATAATATCTGATCAGGAAGGGACCAGAGAGATTTCTGGATCTAATCCTTTCTCCACATTCTGTAGAGTGGGAAACTGAAGCTCAAGGATCCAAGGTACTTGTCCACAGTCACAATGGTAGGACTTAGCCTTGAACTATCTCCTGTATCTGCCCCAGACCTGTACACAGTCTACCATGGGGCACCCTTACTGTCTTAGCTGCTTTGTTTCCAATCTTCTTCCTAAAGATATCTCCCCATCCCACATTTACATATCTGTGCATAGGTGATGTTTCTTGAAGCCTTTAGTCAAGATCTTAAGGAAATAGGCCACACTACTTCTAGATCATTTTCTAGAGCGGAAATGGAGGGCTCCAAGCCTGTTGCTCTTTGAGAACATCCATTACCTTGCTTAGCTTAGGGAGCATTCATGACTCTTCAGAATTTGACTTGTCTTTTCTTCCACTATTCATCATCGTCTGTCTCCCCCCAGCACTTTACATTCTAGACATAGATCCTTCCCAGCCCCTCAACATCTCAGATTTGCTCATGGCTTTGTAATAATAATTGTAATTATAATTAATGTTTACTAAGTGCTTACTGTATGTCGGACACTCTTCAATGTGCTTTATAGTTCTTCATGTTATTTTCACGTCTCTGAGTCAAGGCCAGTTATTACAGATGAGGAAACTAAGGCACAGAGAGGATAAATTGTCAAAGGTCACACAGCATGGAGTGACAGAGACAAGATTTAAATATTTCTTGGAGCCTCAAATTCAGAATGTCTAATAAGCAAATATATTCTCTATATTGTCACCCTACTCTGCTTATCCTCATCTGTTCCCCTCTCACTTGGTGGCACCACTATCTACTCATTTTTCCAAAATAAGAACCTGGATATTTTCCTTGACAATTCCCTCTCGTCTTACCATGTCCCTGTTCCCAGTCCTCCTGCCTTTAATACTGTTCCCTAAATAACTTTTTAATGCCACATCTCCTTACTCCTCCTCTGGTGCTGGGACGATTGCCATGGCTTCCTCACTAGATCTCCTGTATACCTTTCTACCCTCTGCTGCCAGCCACCTGCTAGAAACCCCTATACCCTTCTCATCATCTTTGCTCAGATTCTCCTACCAGGTTGGTCCTGGTCCTTATTTCTGTTCCTTTAATATTCTAAGCTCATTCCAGTATCAAGGCCTTTAACTGTCCCACTATCTGCAATGCTTTTCCAATGGCTGGCTCCTAATTGTTCAGGTCCCAATTCATGGAGTCCTTCCTTTCCTACCCTATCTAAATTAGTCCCCAACTCCCAACACATACACACCTACAATAAATAAAACATATGACTTCTTATATGACAGATACTGTTCTAAGCTCTTTATATATATTAAATCATACTCATTATGCTTCCATGATGTAAATACTTTTATTACCTCATTATAGATGAGGAAGGAAACTAAGGCACAGAGAAATTAAACAGCTATAGAAGGTGTGGCCAAGATGGTGGAGTAGAAAGACCCTGAGCTCACCTCCTCCAATGGACACACCAAAATCAAAACTATTTACAGAGCAACTATCTAAGAGAATTATCTGAAGACTAGCAGAAAATATTTTCTACAACTAAAGATTTTTAAAAGGAACCAAAACAAGATGATTGGGAGGGGCAGGGACATGGTATAGTCAAGGCCCACACCTCCAGGTGTGCAACCCACAAATGGGAAGATAATGACAATTGCATAGGTTCTCCCCAAGGAGCAAGGGGTCTGAACCCCAAATCAGGCTTCCCAGCCCAGGAGTCTTGCCCCAGGAAAGCAAACCTTCAGAACATCTGGCTTTGACGCCAGCAGGGCTTGCATATCGGAGAGCCAGAGGAAACAGAGACTCTGCTATTAACAATTTTACATGCTCCAAGTCCCAGTGCAGAGGCAGTAATTTGAAAGGAGCCTGGGTCAGACACACTGATGATCTTAGAGAGCCTCCCAGAGAGAGAGAGAGAGAGAGCAATTGAGAATCTCCCTGGGGATGGAGATGCTGGCGGTAGCCATTTTGGGGAACTCATTTTACTGTGAGGACACTCATGCTGGCAAGCACTATTTTGGAGTTCTCCCTCTAATTTAACAAATGCCGGAGGCTTACTCACCACCAGTGGGCCAGCACTAACCCTGAGTCCCCTGGGCCCTGCAGCCAGCTGCACCAGGACCAGCCCTGCCTGCCAGTGAGCCAGTGGGCCAGTGACCATCACATAAGGCAGGGCCTGGCAGTTAACTGGGCTGGTGGCCATCTTCACCTACCAGCACAACCACAGTAGTAGGCCTTGCCACAGAGAAGGGCCCATGCAACCAACATGGAAGTTACCACTAGAGAATATAGCTCTGGTGACCAGAGAAGGATATGCTTCTGAGCCTCATAGGATGTCTCCTACATAAGGCCACTTCTCCAAGATCAGAAAATGTAACAGACCTACATAATACATAGAAATAAACAGAGAAAATTAGGCAAAATGAAGAGACAGAGTACTATCTTCCAAATGAAAGAACAAGAGGGCTTCCCTGGTGGCGCAGTGGTTGAGAGTCCGCCTGCCAATGCAGGGGACATGGGTTTGTGCCCCGGTCCGGGAGGATCCCACACGCCGCGGAGCGGCTGGGCCCGTGAGCTGTGGCCGCTGAGCCTGTGCGTCCAGAGCCTGTGCTCCACGACGGGAGAGGCCACAACAGTGAGAGGCCCACGTACCGCAAAAAAAAAACAAAAAACAAAAAACAAAAAAACAAGATATAACCTCAGAAAAAGAAAATAAATGGAGATAAGTAAACTACCCAAAAAGGAGTTCAAGGTAACAATCATAAATGCTTAATGAACTTGGGAGAAGAATGAATGAACAGACAGAGAATTTTAACAAATAGAAAATATAGATAGAGAAAGAACCAAACATAGCTGAAGAATACAATAATTGAAATAAAAAATACACTAGAATGAATGAACAGTAGATTATAGGATACAGAAGAATGAATCAGCAAGCTGGAAGGCAAAGTAGTTGAAATTACCGAAGTTGAACAGAAAAAAGAAAAATGAATTTTAAAAAATTAGGATAGTTTAAGACACCTCAGGGACAAAATAAAGCATACTAATTTTTGCATTATAGGGGTCACAGAAGGAGGGGAGAGAGAGAGAGAGAGAGAGAGAGAGAGAGAGATGAATGTACAGGGAACATATTGGAGACATCATAGCTGAAAACTTACCTAACTTGGGAAAGGAAACAGGCACCCAGGTCTAGAAAGCACAGAGTCCCAAACAGGCTCAGCCCAAAGAGGACATCACCAAGACACATTGTAATTAAAATGGCAAAGAGGGAGGTCAAGATGGTGGAGGAGTAGGATATGGAGTTCATCTCTCCCCACAAATGCAGCAAGAATATATCTACATATGGAACTATTCTCACAGAGCACATGCTGAACACTAGCAGAGGACCTCAGACACCTAAAAGGACAAGAAATATCCCCACATAACCAGGTAGGCCAAAAGAAAGAAAGGAAAAGGAAGAGGAAAGGAAGTGGGACGGGACCTGCACCCCTGGTTGGGGGAGAGCTAAAGAAGAGGAGAAGTTTCCGCATCTGGGAAAGGCCCCTCACTGGTGAGGAGATCAGCTGGGACAGAAGGGGAGCTTCGGGGGCTTGGAGGAGAGCACAGCAACCGGTATGTGGCAGGCAAGACAGAGTGAGACCTACACAGATGGTCTGTGCCACAGCTCTGCACACCCTAGGCTGAAATGGGTGTCTGCCAGTGCACAAGGGGGATGGCTGCTGGAACGTGGGGTTTGGAGAGCAGACATGGGGAGGGGACTGCTGTTTGCTGTGAAGAGACAGCCTGAGGGGACGGGAGTAAGGAAATCTACAAACAGGAGTGCTCATGGAGGAAGCCCGGACCACCAGAGAAGCAAAGCACCATTGTTGTGTGAGGTGCAAAGGGTGCGGCCACCATTGCAGCTTCTGCCCTCAGGTGCTGACCCCTGCCTCCATGGACACTAGGGAGGGTCCCCGCAGGAGTAGGCTTACACGACCGCAGCCATCGCCTCCTCTGCCCCTCCCCACCTGGGCAACATGCTAGCTCTGATTTCTGCCTCTGCTCCCTCCTTCCTGGGCAGCCCGCTTGCCCCATCGCCTTCGCAGCTCCCTCCCACTTGACAAGCTTGTGTGCTCTGGCAGACTTTGGAGCAGATGCCAGTGGGTGGCCCACATGCAGAGGTGAGACTGAAACCACAGCTGAGTCCCAGAGGTGGTGTGACTAAGGAAGGAGAGCTGAAATCTCTCCTCCCACCAGTGTGAATGGTAGAGTTATAACTGCTAAAGGCTTCCTAAATTCAGCGCCTGCACAACATCCGAACAGACAAGTGCTCCTGCAGCTGAGATGGGTCTGGCTTTAGCAGATGTGGGATTTGTGGGCACGTACACATGGGGGTTGGGTCAGGCCAGAATTTGAGCTACTTCAATAGCTCCCATAGCAGGTCCAGGTACATGATTACTGCAGTCCTGGGACCTGACCACAGTGATTCTGCACTGGTGGCCTGGTGAAAGAGTGCCTGAGAGACACCAGAGCCAATTGCCAGCATACCCATGGTGAAAGGACTGAGACCAGTCCCAACAACAGTGTACTTTGTGAGCCAGCACAATGGGTGAAAGGAGACACAACAGAGCACACACACAGTTGAACAGCTCCAGAGGAAGAATTCTCAGTGCCTTCTCTCCCAGTGGGAGTGCTCCAATCCCACCTACCTTGCAACGCAGATCAGAAACACAGTAAAGAAACAGAACTGGGGGCCACTACTCCAAAAACTAAGGAGAAGACACTGTCCCTGACAGGGCAGTGACAACCACACAGCAAAGGGGAGGCCCCGCTCAATATCCAGGGTAGGCTCTGGTCACCAAGACACCAATCAAACACCCTATCAAGGGAAAAATGACCAGCACACACTGAGGAAAGAGGTGGCAGTCATCCATACTAAAAAGAGCCCTTGACCAAAAAAAATAAAATTAACCCCATGCAGATGCAGGCTACACAGGGACATTTCCTCTTGGAGAGCACACACAAGGCCTCATGTACAGTGGAACCCAGCAAAAAGCAGTACTTCCATAGGAACACAGGTCTAGACCTACCTAGGGGTCTTGGAGCATCTCCTAGAGAGGCGGGGTTAGCTGTATGTAGCTCACTGTGGTGGCAAGGGGATAGGTAGTGGAGGCCCCAGGGAATATTAATCACTGTGAGCTCTCCCAGAGGTACCCACCTCTATACCAAGAGCTGGCCCCACCCAACAGACAGCAGGCTCCAGTGCTGGAACATCTCAGGCCAAACAACCAGCAAGACAGGAACACAGCCCCACCCATCAGCAGACAGGCTGCCTAAAGTTGTATTAAGCTCACAGACACCCCAAAACACAACCCTTGACATTGCCCTGCCAACCACAGGGACAAGACCCAGCTCCACTCACAGGAGGGGAGGCACCAGACCCTCCCACCAGGAAGCCTGCACAAGCCTCTAGACAAATCTCACCCACCAGGGGGTAGACAACAGAGGAAAGAGGATCTACGATTCTGCAGCCTGTGGAAAGGAGACCACAAACACAGTAAGCTAGACAAAATGAGAAGACAGAGAAATATGTTGCAGATGAACAAGCAAGATAAAAACCTATAAGAACAACTAAATGAAGAGGAGATAGGCAAACTACCTGAAAAATAATTCAGAGTAATGATAGTAAAGATGATCCAAGATCTCAGAAAAAGAATGGAGGCACAGATTGAGGAGATAATACAAGAAATGTTTAACAAAGACCTAGAAGAACAAACAAACAGAGATGAACAATAAAATAACTAAAATGAAAAATAAACTAGAAGGAATCAATAGCAGAATAACTGAGGCAGAACGGATACGTGAGCTGGAAGATGGAATGGTGGAAATCACTGCCACAGAAGGGAATAAAAAAAAAAAGAATGAAAAGAAATGAGTACAGTCTCAGAGACTTCTGAGACAACTTTTAATGCACCAACATTCGAATTATAGAGATCCCAGAAGAAGAGAAAGAGAAAGTGTCTCAGAAAATATTTGAGCAGACTGTAGTCTAAAACTTCCCTAATATGGAAATAGTCACCGAGATCCAGGAAACCCAGAGGGTCCCATACAGGATAAACCCAAGGAGGAACATGCTGAGACACATATTAATCAAATGAACAAAAATTAAATACAAAGAAAAAATATTAAAAGCAATAAGGGAAAAGCAACAGACACAATATAAGGGAATCTCCATAAGGCTATCAGCTGATTTTTCAGCAGAAACCCTGAAGACCAGAAGGGAGTGGCATGATATGTTTAAAGTGACGAAAGAGTCTCCTCACACAAGGGTTTCCTTGCGGAGGGGTGGAGCTGCGGCAGACGCAGGCCTGGGAAGCCCCTTCTCTGCCGCCTCCTTCTCTTCCTGAGGGCTCCCCAGTCCTCTTGCCCTCCGACACTACCCAGATACATCAGAAATACATCTACACGTGGAACAACTCCTACAGAACACCTACTGAACGCTGACAGAAGTCCTCAGAACTCCCAAAAGGCAAGAAACCCCCCACGTACCTGGGTAGGACAAAAGAACAAAGAAAAAACACAGACAAAAGAATAGGGATGGGACCTGCACCAGTGGGAGGGAGCTGTGAAGGAGGAAAGGTTTCCACACACTAGGAAGCCCCTTCATGGGCGGAGACTGCGGGTGGCAGAGGGGGGAAGCTACGGAGCCGCGGAGGAGAACGCAGCAACAGGGGTGCAGAGGACAAAGGGGAGAGATTCCCGCACAGAGGATCGGTGCCGACCAGCACTCACCAGCCCAAGAGGCTTGTCTGCTCACCCACCGGAACGGGCTGGGGCTGGGAGCTGAGGCTCGGGCTTCGGTCAGAGCGCAGGGAGAGGACTTGGGTTGGCAGCGTGAACAGAGCCTGAAGGGGTTAGTGCACCACGGCTAGCCAGGAGGGAGTTCGGGAAAAGTCTGGACCTGCCGAAGAGGCAAGAGACTTTTTCTTCCCTCTTTGTTTCCTGGTGGGCGAGGACAGGGGATTAAGAGCGCTGCTTAAAGGAGCTCCAGAGACGGGCGCGAGTCGTGGCTAACAGCACGGACCACAGAGATAACCATGAGATGCTAAGGCTGCTGCTGCCGCCACCAAGAAGCCTGTGTGCGAGCACAGGTCACTCTCCACACCTCCCTTCCGGGCAGCCTGTGCAGCCCGCCACTGTCAGGGTCCCGGGATCCAGGGACAACTTCCTTGGGAGAACGCACGGCGCACCTCAGGCTGGTGCAACATCCCGCCGGCCTCTGCCGCCGCAGGCTCAACCCACATCTGCACCCCTCCCTCCCCCCAGACTGAGTGAGCCAGAGCACCCGAATCAGCTGCTCCTTTAACCCCTTCCTGTCTGAGCGAAGAACAGACGCCCTCTGATGACCTACACGCAGAAACGGGACCAAATCCAAAGGTGAGCTCTGGGAGCTGTCTGAACAAAGAAGAGAAAGAGAAATCCCTCCCAGCAGCCTCAGGAGCAGCAGATTAAATCTCCACAATCAACTTGATGTACCCTGCATCTGCGGAATACCTGAATAGACAACGAATCATCCCAAATTGAGTAGGTGGACTTTGAGAGCAAGATTTATGATGTTTTCCCCTTTTCCTCTTTCTGTGAGAGTATATGTGTATGCTTCTGTGTGAGATTTTGTCTGTATAGCTTTGCTTTCACCATTTGTCCTAGGGTCCTATCCGTCCATTTTTGTGGGGTTTTTTTTCTTTAAAAAATTTTTTTCTTAATAATTATTTTTTATTTTAATAACTTTATCCTCTTTCTTTCTTTCTTTCTTTCTTTCTTTCTTTCTTTCTTTCTTTCT
>NW_021703779.1:49694948-49805623 GCF_005190385.1 Monodon monoceros | reverse complement strand
TCTTTCTTTCTTTCTTTCTTTCTTTCTTTCTTTCTTTCTTTCTTTCTTTCTTTCTTTCTTTCTTTCTTTCTTTCTTTCTAATTTTTCTCCCTTTTATTCTGAGCCATGTGGGTGAAAGGCTCTTGGTGCTCCAGCCAGGAGTCAGTGCTGTGCCTCTGAGGTCGAGAGCCAACTTCAGGACACTTGTCCACAAGAGACCTCCCAGCTCTACATAATATCAAACAGTGAAAATCTCCCAGAGATCTACATCACAAAACCAGCACACAGCTTCACTCAACGACCAGCAAGCTACAGTGCTGGACACCGTATGCCAAACAACTAGAAAGGCAGGAACACAACCCCACTCATTAGCAGAGAGGCTGCCAAAAATCATAATAAGTCCACAGACACCCCAAAACACACCACCTGACGTGGACCTGCACACCAGAAAGACAAGATCCAGCCTCATCCACCAGAACACAGGCACTAGTCCCCTCCACCAGGAAGCCTACAAAACCCACTGAACCAACCTTAGCCACTGGGGACAGACACCAAAAACAACGGGAACCACGAACCTGCAGCCTGCAAAAAGGAGACCTCAAACACAGTAAAGATAAGCAACATGAGAAGACAGAAAAACACACAGCAGATAAAGGAGCAAGATAAAAACCCACAAGACCTAACAAATGAAGAGGAAATAGACAGTCTACCTGAAAAAGAATTCAGAATAATGATAGTAAAGATGATCCAAAATCTTGGAAATAGAATAGACAAAATGCGAGAAACATTTTACAAGCACCTAGAAGAACTAAAGATGAAACAAGCAACGATGAACAGCACAATAAATGAAATGAAAAATACTCTAGATGGGATCAATAGTAGAATAACTGAGGCAGAAGAACGGATAAGTGACCTGTAAGATAAAATAGTGGAAATAACTACTGCAGAGCAGAATAAAGAAAAAAGAATGAAAAGAACTGAGGACAGTCTCAGAGACATCTGGGACAACAATAAATGCACCAACATTCAAATTATAGGGGTTCCAGAAGAAGAAGAGAAAAAGAAAGAGACTGAGAAAATATTTGAAGAGATTATAGTTGAAAACTTCCCTAATGTGGGAAAGGAAATAGTTAACTAAGTCCAGGAAGCACAGAGAGTTCCATACAGGATAAATCCAAGGAGAAACATGCCAAGACATATACTAATCAAACTGTCAAAAATTAAATACAAAGAAAACATATTAAAAGCAGCAAGGGAAAAACAACAAATAACACACAAAGGAATCCCCATAAGGTTAACAACTGATCTTTCAGCAGAAACTCTGCAAACCAGAAGGGACTGGCAGAACATATTTAAAGTGATGAAGGAGAGAAAACTACAGCCAAGATTACTCTACTCAGCAAGAATCTCATTCAGATTTGATGGAGAAATTAAAACCTTTACAGACAAGCAAAAGCTGAGAGAGTTCAGCACCACCAAACCAGCTTTACAACAAATGCTAAAGGAACTTCTCTAGGCAAGAAACACAAGAGAAGGAAAAGACCTTCAATAACAAATCCAAAACAATTAGGAAAATGGAAATAGGAACATACATATCGATAATTCACTTAAATGTAAATGGCTTAAATGCTCCCACCAAAAGACACAGACTGGCTGAATGGATACAAAAAGAAGATTCATATATATGCTGTCTACAAGAGACCAACTTAAGACCTAGAGACACATACAGACTGAAAGTAAGAGGATGGAAAAAGATATTCCATGCAAATGGAAACCACAAGAAAGCTGGAGTAGCAATTCTCATATCAGACAAAATAGACTTTAAAATAAAGACTATTAGAAGAGACAAAGAAGGACACTACATAATGATAAAGGGATCGATCCAGGAAGAAGACATAAAAGTTGTAAATATTTATGCACCCAACATAGGAGCACCACAATACATCAGGCAAATACTAAGAGCCATAAAAGGGGAAATCAACAGTAACACATTCATAGTAGGGGACTTTAACAGCCCACTTTCACCAATTGACAGATCATCCAAAATGAAAATAAATAAGGAAACACAAGCTTTAAATGTACATTAAATGAGATGGACTTAATTGATATTTATAGGACATTCCACCCAGAAACAACAGAATACACATTTTTCTCAAGTGCTCATGGAACATTCTCCAGGATAGATCATATCTTGGGTCATAAATCAAGCCTTGGTAAATATAAGAAAATTGAAATTGTATCAAGTATCTTTTCTGACCACAACGCTCTGAGACTAGATATCAATTAGAGGAAAGGATCTGTAAAAAATACAAACACATGGAGGCTAAACCATACACTACTTAATAACGAAGTGATCACTGAATAAATCAAAAAGGAAATAAAGAAATACCTAGAAACAAATGACAATGGAGACATGACGACCCAAAACCTATGGGATGCAGGAAAAGCAGTTCTAAGAGGGGAGTTTATAGCAATACAATGCTACCTTAAGAAACAGGAAACATCTCCAATAAACAACATAACCTTGCACCTAAAGCAATTAGAGAAAGAAGAAAAAAAACACCCCAAACTTAGCAAAAGGAAAGAAATCATAAAGATCAGATCAGAAATAAATGAAAAAGAAATGAAGGAAATGATAGCAAAGATCAATAAAACTAAAAGCTGGTTCTTTGGGAAAATAAACAGAATTGATAAACCATTAGCCAGAATCACCAAGAAAAAAAGGGAGAAGACTCAAATCAATAGAATTAGAAATGAAAAAGGAGAAGTAAGAACTGACACTGCAGAAATACAAAAGATCATGAGAGATTACTACAAGAAACTCTATGCCAATAAAATGGACAACCTGGAAGAAATGAACAAACTTTTAGAAATGCACAAACTGCCAGGACTGAATCATGAAGAAATAGAAAATATGAACAGACCAATCACAAGCACTGAACTTGAGAATGTGATTAGAAATCTTCCAACAAACAAAAGCCCAGGATCATACAGATTCACAGGAGAAATCTATCAAACATTTAGAGAAGAGCTAACACCTATCCTTCTCAAACTCTTCCAAAATATAGCAGAGGGAGGAACACCCCCAAACTCATTCTATGAAGCCACCATCACCCTGATACCAAAACAAAGCAAGGGTGTCACAAAGAGAGAAAACTACAGGAGAATATCACTGATGAACATAGATGTAAAAATCCTCAAACAAATACTAGGAAACAGAATCCAACAGCACATTAAAAGGATCATACACCATGATCAAGTGGGGTTTATTCCAGGAATGCGAGGATTCTTCAATATATGCAAATCAATCAACGTGATACAGCATATTAACAAATTGAAGGAGAAAAACCATATGATCATCTCAAGAGATGCAGAGAAAGCTTTCAACAAAATTCAACACCGATTTATGATAAAAGCCCTGCAGAAGTAGGCATAGAGGGAACTTTCCTCAACATACTAAAGGCCATATATGACAAACCCACAGCCAACATTGTCCTCAACGACAAACAACTGAAAACATTTCCACTAAGATCAGGACCAAGACAAGGTTGCCCACTCTCACCACTCTTATTCAACATAGTTTTGGAAGTTTTAGCCACAGCAATCAGAGAAGAAAAGGAAATAAAGGAATCCATATTGGAAAAGAAGATGTAAGGCTGTCATTGTTTGCAGATGACATGATACTATACGTAGAGAATCCTAAAGATGCTACCAGAAGACTACTAGAGCTAATTAGTGCATTTGGTAAAATAGCAGGCTACAAAATTAATGCACAGAAATCTCTGGCATTCCTATACAGTAATGATGAAAAAATTGGAAAGTGAAATCAAGAACACACCCCCATTTACCAATGCAACGAAAAGAATAAAATATCTAGGAATAAACCTACCTAAGGAGACAAAAGACCTGTATGCAGAAAATTATAAGACACTGATGAAAGAAATTAAAGATGATACAAATAGATGGAGAGATATACCATGTTCTTGGATTGGAAGAATCAACATTGTGAAAATGACTCTACTACCCAAAGCAATCTACAGATTCAATGCAATCCCTATCAGACTACCACTGGCATTTTTCACAGAAGTAGAACAAAAAATTTCACAGTTTCTATGGAAACACAAATGACCTTGAATAGCCAAGGCAACCTTGAGAACCAAAAACAGTGCTGGAGGAATCAGGCTCCCTGACTTCAGACTATACTACAAATTCACAGTAATCAAGACAGTATGGCCCTGGCACAAAAACAGAAAGATAGATCAATGGAAAAGGATAGAAAGCCCAGAGATAAAGCCCCGCACATATGGTCACCTTATCTTTGATAAAGGAGGCAGGAATGTACAGTGGAGAAAGGACAGCCTCTTCAATAAGTGGTGCTGGGAAAACTGGACAGGTACATGTAAAAGTATGAGATTAGAACGCTCCCTAACACCATACACAAAAATAAGCTGAAAATGGATTCAAGACCTAAATGTTAGGCCAGAAACTATCAAACTCTTAGAGGAAAACATAGGCAGCACACTCTATGACATAAGTCACAGCAAGATCATTTTTGACCCACCTCCTAGAGAAATGGAAATAAAACCAAAAATAAACAAATGGGACCTAATGAAACTTCAAAAATTTTGCACAGCAAAGGAAACCATAAACAAGATCAAAAGACAACCCTCAGAATAGGAGAAAATATTTGCAAATGAAGCAACTGACAAAGGATTAATCTCCAAAATTTATAAGCAGCTCATGCAGCTCAATAATAAAAAAACAAACAACCCAGTCCAAAAATGGGCAGAAGACCTAAATAGACATTTCTCCAAAGAATATATACAGACTGCCAACAAACACACGAAAGAATGCTCAACATCATTAATCATTAGACAAATGCAAATAAAAACTACAATGAGATATCATCTTACACCAGTCAGAATGGCCATGATCAAAAAATCTAGAAACAATAAATGCTAGAGAGGGTGTGGAGAAAAGGGAACACTCTTGCACTGCTGGTGGGAATGTGAATTGGTACAGCCACTATGGAGAACAGTATGGAGGTTCCTTAAAAAACTACAAATAGAACTACCATATGACCCAGCAATCCCACTACTGGGTATACACCCTGAGAAAACCATAATCCAAAAAGAGTCATGTACCAAAATATTCATTGCAGCTCTATTTACAATAACCAGGAGATGGAAACAACCTAAGTGTCCATCATCGGATGAATGGATAAAGAAGATGTGGCACATATATACAATGGAATATTACTCAGCCATAAAAAGAAACAAAATTGTGTTATTTGTAGTGAGGTGGATGGACCTAGAGTCTGTCATACAGAGTGAAGTAAGTCAGAAAGAGAAAGACAAATACCGTATGCTAACACATATATATGGAATTTAAGAAAAAAATGTCATGAAGAACCTAGGGGTAAGACAGGAATAAAGACACAGACCTACTAGAGAATGGACTTGAGGATATGGGGAGGGGGAATTGTAAGCTGTGACAAAGTGAGAGAGTGGCATGGGCATATATACACTACGAAACGTAAAATAGATAGCTAATGGGAAGCAGCTGCATAGCACAGGGAGATCAGCTCGGTGCTTTTTGACCACCTGGATAGGTGTGATAGGGAGGGTGGGAGGGAGGGAGATGCAAGAGGGAGGAGATATGGGAACATATGCATATGTATAACTGATTCACTTTGTTATAAAGCAGAAACTAACACACCATTGTAAAGCAATTATACTCCGATAAAGATGTAAAAAAAGAAAAAGTGATGAAAGAGAAAAATGTACAGCCAAGAGTACTCTACCCAGCAAGGCTCTCATTCAGATTCGATGGAGAAGTCAAAAGCTTTACAGACAAAAAAAAAGCTAAGAGAATTCTGCACATCCAGTCCAGCTTTACAACAAATGCTAAAGGAACCTCTGTAGCAAGGGGAAAAAAAGAGGCCACAACTGTAAACGAGAAAATCACAAGTGGGAAAGATCACTGGTAAAAGCAAACATACAGGAAAAGCAGGAAACCATCCATACACAAATATGATATCAAAACGAGCAAGCATGAGAAGTGGAGAGTACAAAGGCAGAAAATGGGAATTGCATTTGAAATTAAGAGACCAGCAACTTAAAACAACCTTGTACATGTATAGACTGCTATATCAAAACTTCATAGGAAAAGCAACCCAAAAACTACAATAGATACACACACACAAATAAAAGCAACCCAAATACAAAAAGATGATCCTCAAACCACAAGACAAGAGAACAAAAGAGGAAGGGAAGAAAAAAGACCTACAAAACTAAAGCCAAAACAATTAGAAAATGGAAATAGGAACTTACATATTGATAGTTACCTTAAATGTAAATGGATTAAATGCTCCAAACAAAAGACACAGACTAGTTGAATGGATACAAAAACAAGACCCATATATATGCTGTCTACAAGAGACCTGCATCAGACCTAGGGACACATCCAGACTGAAAGTGAGTAGATGGAAAAAGATATTCCATGCAAATAGAAGTCAAAAGAAAGCTGGAGTAGCAATACTCACATTAGACAAAATAAACTTTAAAATAAAGACTGTTACAAGAGACAAGGAAGGACACTACATAATGATCAAGGGGTCAATCCAAGAAGAAGATATAACAATTGTAAATATATATGTACACAACATGGGAACACCTCAATATATAAGGCAAATGCTAACAGCCATAAAAGGGGAAATCAAAAGTAACACAATAATAGTGGGGGAATTTAACACCCCACTGACACAAATGGACAGATCATCCAGACTGAAAATTAAAGAGGAAACACAAGCCTTAAATGACATATTAGACCAGATAGACTTAATTGATATTTATAGCACATTCCATCAAAAGCACAGAATATACTTTCATCTCAAGTGCACACAGAACATTCTTCAGGATAGATCACATATTGGGTAACAAATCAAGCCTCGGTAAATTAAAAAATATTGAAATCATATCAAGCATCTTTTCTGACCACAATATTATGAGATTAGAAATCAATTACAGGGAAAAACATTGTAAAGAACACAAACACATGGAGGCTAAATAATATGTTACTGAACAACTAATGGGTCACTGAAGAAATCAAAGAGGAAATAAAAACAATACCCAGAGACAAGTGACAACCAAAACACAACGAACGAAAATGTATGGGAAACTGCAAAAGCAGTTCTAAGAGGGAAGTTTATAGCAGTACAGTCTTACCTGAGGAAATAAGTAAAATCTCAAATAAACAAGTTAACCTTACACCTAGAGCAACTGGAGAAAGAAGAACAAGCAAAACCTAAAGTTAGTAGAAGAAAAACATCATCAAGATCAGAGCAGAAATAAACAAAACAGAGATGAAGAAAACAGTAGCAAAGATAAATGACTAAAAGGTGTTTTTTTTGTGATGATAAACAAAATTGATAAGCCTTAGCTAGACTCATGAAGAAAAAAAGGGAGAGGACTCAAATGAATAAAATTGGAAATGAAAAAGAAGTTACAACTGTCACCACAGAAATACAAAGGATCATGAGAGACTACTACAAGCAACTGTATGACAATAAAATGGACAACATAGAAGAAAGGACAAATTCTTAGAAAGGTCCTACCTTCCAAGGCTGAACTAGGAAGAAATTGAATATATGAACACACCAATCACGTATACTGAAATTGAAACTGTGATTAAAAATCTTCCAACAAACAAAAGTCCAGGACCAGATGGCTTCACAGTTGAATTCTACCAAACATTTAGAGTAGGGTTAACCCGTATCCTTCTGAAAGTCTTCTAAAAAATTTCAGAGTAAGGAACACTCCCAAGCTCATTATACAAGACCACCATCACCCTGATACCAAAACCAGACAAAGATATCACAAAAAAAGAAAATTACATGCCAATATCACTGATGAACATTGATGCAAAAATCCTAGCAAACCAAATCCAACAACATATTAAAAGGATTATACACCATGATCAGCTGGGAACTATCTGAGGGATGAAAGGATTCTTTAATATGTGCAAATCAATCAATGTATACTATACTTAAGAAACTTGGCTGTTCTTTTCCTATTCATGATTTCTGTACTTATTTCCTTTCTATTCTTTAGGATTTGTTACTATCACTTTTGATGGATGTTAGTCTCAGCTGAGGACCCTTTGGAAAAAGGTCTGTGCCACGTGTGAGGGACCATCCAACTTTGGAGGAATCAATCCCACCCCAAATATGTTGGTTCAGAATATTCAAGGGAGATGCCTGGCAATTTGTAATTGAAAGAACTCCCACTCCAAGTGATTGCAAATATTAGATAAGTTTTGGAATTTATGCCTAAAAGAAGATATTTTGAGAGGGAAAATGTACACAAGTTGTCTGCCCCATGATCTATGTCCCTAATTGTGCAGTTCCCCAGTCAGCACCTAGCCCAGAGCCCCGTATCCACTCTCTGGTCTGACTGATGCCCTGCTCTCAGCCTGTATGTCTGGAGGGAAAGAAATCATCTGTCTTCCTGGCAAATGACCTTTTTTATTACCCATTCAATACCAAGCATTCAATACCAAGCATCCCAAAGGAGCATGACCATGAGGAATATATTCATAACACCCGAGACGTAGAAAATGCCAGTGGTCACAAGATCTTTAATATCATGTGGCCCAACACCTTTGCTTCCACTTTCCCCAACCCAACCCAACTCAACCCCCATTATACAGATGAGGAAGAGGAAGCTGAGAGGAGAAGTGACTTGACCAAAGTCACATCCTAAATTACTTGCTTCTACTCAACATCGCTAATTATTAGAGAAACGAAAATCAAAACTACAATGAGGTATCACCTCACACCAGTCAGAATGGCCACCATTAAAATGTCTACAAATAATAAATGCTGGAGAGGGTGTGGAGAAAAGGGAGCCCTCCTACACTGTTGGTGGGAATGTAAATTGGTGCATCCACTATGGAAAACAGTATGGAGGTTCCTTAAAAAACTGAAAAGTTGCCTTGATCCAGCAATCCCACTCCTGGGCATATATTCAGAGAAAACTCTAATTCAAAAAGATACATGTACCCCAATGTTCATAGCAGCACAATATGCAAAAGCCAAGACATGGAAGCAACATAAATGTCCATCAACAGATGAATGGATAAAGAAGATGCAATATATATATATATATATATATATATATATAATACACACACACACACACACACACACACACACACACACACAATGGAATACTACTCAGCCATAAACAAACATTAAATAATGCCATTTGCTGCAACATGCAAGGACCTAGAGATCATCATGCTGGTGAAGTAAGTCAAACAGAGAAAGACAAATACCATGTGATATCACTTATATGTGGAATCTAAAGTATGATACAAATGAACTTATTTGCAAAATAGAAACAGACTCACAGACACAGAAAACAAATTTATGGTTACCAAGGGGGAAAGAGTGTGGGGGAGGGATAAATTGGGAGTTTGAGATTAGTAGATAAAAACTACTATATATAAAATAGATAAACAACAAGGTCCTACTGTATAGCACAGGGAACTATACTAAATATCTTGTAATAAACTATAATGGAAATGAATATGAAAAAGAATATTATATATACACATATGTATACAGATATATATGTATACATATATATGTAACTAAATCGCTTTAATTACACCAGAAACTAACACAGCATTGTAAATCATCTATACTTCAAAAAAAATACTTGCATCTAGTGGTCAGAGTGTCCAGTTTTTATGCCAGTTTCTAATTGACCATTGCCTGTTTGGGCTGGAAAAATCAGGCAGTTCTGGGTGTCAGTTCCAGCACTTGTACGTACTAACTGTGTACTCTTGGAGAGGTTGTTTCATCTCTCAGATCCTCCATTTCCTCCTCTGTAAGATGGAGGACCAATAATAATCCTAACCACACGAACTACCCAGTATATAGTAGGTGCTCTAAAAGCATTATTATTACTCTTTTTGGTCCCCTTTCCCTTCCCTAAAACACACAGGATGGTGAATGTCCATTAAAGACCATTAATGGTGATGGCCATTAAAGGCTCACACCTTCCTAGTTCCTCTCACACTCAAATTCCCAACTTTCCTCCCTTTGCCCTTTGAAATTTGAGAATTTCAGCCTTACTGAAGTCCAAGCAAGCTGTTCGGAGCTAGAGGGCTGAGAGTGATGTTCGCCTATCCCCTGAGTAGATTCAGTAAAACTTCAAATCTGATATTACCACCACAGTTTAATTCATCTTCCCAAGACAGGGATCTAGATAATGGGATGAAGGGATGTGGAAGGAGTGTTGGGACAGGGCAGGAAGGAGGGGCTAAGGAAGAGAACAGGTGATTGGCAATTACAGTTCCCCACACGGGACTGCAGTAGTTGATGTATGTCAGGGAATAATTTTTACAAAGAAAGGAAGGGAGAGAGGGAAGAAGAAAGGAAGGAAGATGGAAGGAAGGAAAGAAAGAAGGAAGATGGAAGATAGGAAGGAAGGAAAGGGGGAAACTGAATGCAAACAGAAGCTGGCTATGATACTCACAGTGTTAGGCTGTCCAGCAACCAAAGAAAGCTGGGATCTTCAGTGAGGAAGGGATCATCAGAAATTAGACCTTTCTCCTGTTGGGAGAAAAGATTATACTAGCGCCAAGCCAGGCAGAGCACATGGCTTCTGATTATCAAGGATGTCACTGTCTCTTTCTTCTTCCCTCTCCCTAACCCATTGCAATAATAGAAAACCCTGAGTCACCAGGAAGTTCTTCCTTAAGTACAGTTTAAATTCTTCTTGTGGCAGGAGCAGTTCGTTTCTGTCCCCATTAAGACCTTATGTTTGGAGCATGTATTATAGTTGAAAACTGTTTTCACCTCTATTATATCCATGATAGTCTCCACAACCCAATAAAGTTAGTACCATTATTCTATATGGTAGCTGAGGAAACTGAAGCCCAAAGAGATTAGGGTCCCACCTTATCTGGTGTGGCATCAGGGTCAAGTCTGGCGTTTTTTGTTTGTTTTGTTTTGTGTTTTGTTTTGATATTTTCGTTTTGCTCTCCTTCCCTCTCTAGGCAGGTATGGGTCATTTGCTCCTGAGGAAAGGTGGTAGATGCTCCAAAAAAAGGCTATTGAATTTTTTCTTGTGGGATGATATTTTGTCACTCCTAAGGCTTGGAAAAATTTCTCTTTCTCCTGGGTTGAGGGGTATACCTTCCTTAAAGTAACATTCCATCCTCAGATACGCCTTGAGTCTCAAAACTTACCTTGGACTCATTAAATGCCACTTGTTATAATATTGATGATGGTAATAATGCACTAGTAAATGCACTAGGCACTTACTTAGATTAACTCATGTCACCCTCTTCTCAGCCCTGTGAAGTCGTATCATTATTATTTCCATTTTACAGCTAAGGACACTGAGTCACAGAAAGGTCAAGTAGCTGGAGTGGAGTGTAGGGCAGTAGGACTGGCCTTGGTCTTAGATTCTTATAGAAAGGGCTAAGAAAGGGCAAGATGTGGGAAAAAGGAAGCAAACCTTGGCTGAATGTTGATATGATTAGTTCCTTGCTCTCAGCAGGCCACTTAGGCTTAGGGCATTGTGTTCATTGATAGCAGGGAGAACCTTACATTGGGCTACATCTATAGTTCTTTATCTGACCCCACCCCTCCCTATCACCCACCATCCCTATAACAGTGAATCTGAGATTATCATAGGGTTTTAAGGCTACTGAGCTCTGCTCTAGGTTTGGGGATACCAGTCTAGGAATGCTCCCCGTAGACTTAGAGTTCTCTCTAAGTGGCCACCTTCAGTCTTTGCACCCTGGAATATTTCCAGGAAACCTATCCTTAAATGAGATACCGCCCCTCATCAGCACTTCCCATTCTGAAGTAAGGAAACAGTGACAGAATTACCACTAGGACCAAGGCCTTTCTTTGAGAGGCTCCTTAAGAACAGAGAGACATACTTTGTTACTAGCCTGTTTCTCTGAAACTTGGAGATCTCTAGAGAATGCAGAGCTGCCCATCTAAAACTCTATCTCTTTGCAAAGATTTTACCAGGCAGTCCAGCACCATGCCTGGCACAGGTGTTCACCTAAGTCTGCTGAATAGTACCAAGCTGAGTTTGGAACAGGGCACCAAGGGCAATGGGGCATTTGCCCATGGTAGATGAAGGTAGATCTCGGACCCTCTTTCCCATGGCCTGATCCCTTGGGAGTTGTGGAAATGAAGGTATATTAGTTGGTTGGTTTAGAAAGTGACCTTAGAGGGAAGAAAGAATCATTGAAGATGTGGCCCAAAGTCACTGAACAAACAGGTGGTATCATTGAAGGGGTGAGCAGCTGAGGAAGTGTTAATAGGAATGTTTAGGTGTCTTCAGACAGGCATAGGAACCAACACGTAAGTTCCTCAATAGGGCCTATGGAGAATAAAGCGTGCCAACAGGCCTTATGTAATCTGAGGAAGTAGGGGATACTTTTGAAGATTTCACATGATGAAAATAAGAAGACTTTTATTTTAAAGCTTAGAATAAACAGAGCAGGAATTTTTCTCTGTTTTGTTTGCTGCTATATCCCCAGCACCTAGAACTTGGCTCATAGTAGGTGCTCAGTAAGCATTTTTAAAATCAATTAATGAATTTACAGATACAGCAACTGAAACAGATTTATCCAAAGTCACACAGTGGCAGAATTGGCGGGTTGGTGGTTAGGAGACCCCAGGCCTCCACTATACTAACCTATAGGTCCTTTCAAGTCCACCTGGATAACCTGACACAATTCATCTTCCCTCAAGAAAAAATAAAATATACCTTTTTTGTTTCTTTGGTATAAAAATGATGCATGCTTATTTTGAAAAATACAAAAAAGAAGAAAATTACTTAGTATACCAGTTCTCAAACACAATCACGGTAAATACATTGCTGGATTCTCTTTCCAGTAATTTTTTTTCTACATATAGGTCTTTGTTTCACAGGTCAATCTTATATTTCCCTATTCAAAAAATCCCATGCTCCAATCAAACTGCAACACTCATTTCTTCACTGTGTCTTCTATTTTCCCATTTCTACCCTTTCACCCGTGGGATTCCTTCAATCTGGTACATTTCTGTGTGTCTTTATTCTACCTATCTTTCAAAATCCTTATTAAATGCTAAATTTTCCATGGCACAACTTGATTTTTTCTTTCTTATGGTATTGATTAAATACATTTTATTTCATACTCTGTAATGAGCCTTCCTCACTTCATGTCCTACCCCACCAAGTGTGAACAACTTAAAGATTAGTCCCATATCTGACTCCACTCTTTCTCCCCCAACACCATAGCCTATCACTATGTCTGCCATAGAGTATATGCTCTGTAAAGACTGAATTGATTCAACCATGGTTTAATAAATTTATTGGACACAGATTATGTGCCAGGCACTGTGTTAAGCACTTTACATGCACTAACTCATTGCAAAAACACAATATTCCTATGGGTAAATACTATTATTAGTTCTGTTTTAGAGATGTGAAAACAGAATGACAGAGGATAAGTAATTTTTCCAAGGACATACCACAGTATAATATGATTCAAATCCAGGCTATTTGACATCAGGATGCATACTCTTAACTGTTATGCTCTGTTGCCTCTGAAAATCAGGGACAGAAAATGATGGGATGGAAGCAAGGAAATAGTTCAGGCACAGAAGGATACATGAAGTGGCAGGGTAAACACAAAACACCTTCATGCAACATCAGTTTTACTTACAGATTTGGCCTGGGGGGAGTAAACAATTTAAATAGTGTTGCTTTTATCTTAAAACAAACATGGCTATGTCAAAGAAAACAAAGCTTGCATAAATATTTGATACATAACATAACATTTCAAAGAAAATTTGGCTTGTAGTCAGCTGTTTTGGGTTGCATCCCTAGCACACCCCAGAAAGACAGAATATTCCCCCCAACTTCCTGGAGTATATGAGAAACACTGGCTCAGAGGGCCATGACAAGAGTGATGGTGGATGTCAGTGGTGAAAAGCATGGGTGAAGTAATAGTTGGAATGCTAGTGGGCTGGAATGGTAGCAATTATGTTGACACTTCGGGTAGCAGCGATGACAGTCCTGACAATGGTGATGATGCCAGTGGTGACACATGAGATGAGAGCGGTGAAGATGAACAGTGCTGATCATAGTAGCTATGGTGATTACTTAATCACGGCCCAGCTTCTTGCCAAACTCTGGGTCACCTCCAGAATCAAATTGAATTAGAAGTGGTTATTTGCTCTCTCACCACGCCCCCCATCCAAATTTCAGGACCCCATTTAGGAAGCCTTAGCCATTTTGCAAACTCCTGCTATTTCCCATGAATGCATGATCAGGACTCCATGAAGTTCCCTCTATCTGAGCTACCTGCCCCCTCCTCCCAACTCATTTATACATGCAGCTTCTTTATCTTTCAGGACTCAGCTCTAGAATGTCCTCACACAGCCCATCCTAGCCAGGTAGACTCAAGTACTCCTGCACCTGTGCTCCCATAGTACCCTCTATTTGAGCATTTGTCACACATTGGATTTGAGAGTCATTTTCCACTTAAGATGTTGCCTTCCATCAGCCTTGGGATGTGGAAGAGGATGAGGGTAAATCAATAAGAGATTAGTTTTCTCACTGTAAGACTGCAGTTTGGCCCAAAGTCACTGAACAGCCAGGTGTTTATTTTGAAGACTCAGAATCTTATGGGATGGCTTAGAGTTCTTTGAGAGATAGGTTGGTAGATTTGGATGACTTTAATGGACCATTTCAACTCAAGAGATTGTAGCAGTCATGCCTACCCTGGGATGTTCATTCATTCATTTATTCAACACATATTTATTGAACCTTCAGTAAAATATAAGGCTGTGATGACTGGCTCCTGAAGACACAAAAGGAGATAGTCTACTCCTCCCTAGCACCTGCCCATGTGTCAGTCAACAGACACTTATTGAATGCTCACATGATGTCAAGGCATTAGCTTTTTCCTATATGGCACCAAGGGATAGAATTTAAAGCTGCAGGAAACAGCTTAATACAAGGAAATACTTTCTAACAATTAGAACTGGTTATAATTAGAACAAGCTGCCTCAGGGAGAAAACAGTTACCCATCATTGGAGGTGTTTCAAACAGGAGCTGGAGTCTTGAAGTAAATATCTAAGATCCATTTGACCTCTGTTCTTCTGTCCCTAGAAAGAGCTCTAAGTCCCTCCTGTCTGTATCTTCATTGCCACTCTCAAATACAAGTTGGTCACTGGAGAATCATCTACCTTAGATTCTTCTTTTATTTGTTGTTCTCTTATTCCTTTATTTCCTATTTCAAACTTCTCTTCTCCTCTCCGTTTCCTTCCCATGCCCCAGTCTTAAGTGAGGGGTGAGAATGAGTGGCAAAAATCACTTCCTTTATGTGACTGCAAAACAGTGTCCTGACTCTCTCTACCATTTGGTATGGAGCTTTATAGTTTGCAAAGCACCATCACATGTATGGATCTGTTCAAGAGACATTTATTGAGCTCTTTACTGTCATGATCTCATGACATCCTCACAACAACCCTGTGAGGTAGTTTGAAGGGGCCCAGGACCCAGCTGTGGACTCTGGGCTCTGGTCACTTGGCTTGTGAGCAGCATCTCAGAGAGGATTGGACTTGCATCTCATGGATCCTTTCAGTCTCATTGGCTGGCTCTCAGATCTATCCCTAAGGAGGAGACAGTGCTTCTCCTAAAGGGAATGGGGAAAAGTTTAGACAGGCTTAGAGGTAAACTGGTTCACAACCAGCCCCAGCTGTTCTATGTCCCTAGAAAGAATGCTGGATCTCTCCAACCTGTACCCTTACCTCACCACCCTCAAATGCCTCATGGCCCCTGAGGAGTCACCTGGATCTAGTTCTTTCTTGCTGGAGGTAGGATGGCTTTTGCCAAAACAGACAGCAGCCAAGCAGCCTGTGTGGCCAGCTTCCAGCTTTGTGGCCTGGACAAAGAGGGTGATTTTTGAGTCTCTTGTCCATGGGCACAGAGTCAGAGGCCAGAATGATTCTGGGCTAGCAACGTTGCAGGCCCTCAAACCACTTGTACCACAAGAGAAGTCTCCTCCAGAAATGTAAGGGGGCCAGCCCTTACACTGGGGCTGAAAAAAAGGAACTGCCCACTATCTGTTAGGGCCTTGCCCTAGCTAACCTTACCTCTTACCCTACTGTCTTAGTCCCCATATCTCCCATGCAGAAGTCACCTGAAAAGAAAAGAAAACCAAAAATGAAAATTCAAAATATGCAGAACAGGTCAGGTGGCTGAATTTCAGGTGGTGATCAAACTAAGGGGAGAAAGTTAGACATCTTCTACTGCTATCCATACTTCCATCCCTCTGTTCCATCTCTCCTCTTGCTATTCTTAGTGGCAACAGAAATGGTACTTGGGCTAAATTTATATTTGAATTATGCCCTTGTCCGTAACCCTGCCTCTCATTTGTATTGATTTATTTTTATTTCTTAGACTTGAGAATAAATATTTGATGGATATTTGGCCTGGTGTTTTTTTGTTTGTTTGTTTGGTTGGTTGGTATTTTTTGGTATCTACATTATTTGGCCTGTGTTTTTTGGTTCACAAAGACCATGCTTTGTCTTGTTGGATCCTTGTAAGACCTTGTAAGACAATCAAGGTGGGACTGATCAGCCCCAGATGAATAAAGTAAGGGAGAGGAGAAGCAATCTGCCTAAGGGCATAACCATGCTCTTTTCTCCCATAGCAAGGTCATTTCCACTGAAGTGTCTAGGGCTAGGACTCATAAGATTAAGATAGCAACAGTATCCAGGAGGATAATTTTTGAGATAACAGTACCTTACTTGGCAACCCTGAAATTGAAAAGAGGCAGTGACCACTTCACTCCCATGGAGGGTTTACTATTGGCCCTTTTGTAGATCCAGTGAAGTGACTTTAAAAAATCTATGAGGGACTTCCCTGGTGGTCCAGTGGTTAAGACTCTGCACTTCCAATGCAGGGGGCGTGGGTTTGATCCCTGGTCGGGGAACTAAGATCTCACATGATGTTGCAACGCCTCCAAAAAAAAAGAAAAAATCTGTGAGCAGGTGAATGGGTAGGGTTGGAAGAAGGTGGAGGGAATAGAAGTTCTGGAGGGATAGTCCTGAAGAAGGGCCCTCACCACCATAAGGAAGCAAGCAGAAAGGAATAACACCACTCCATTGCGCTTGGGCAGAGGTCCAAGCGCAAATGGGCTGATGCCAGTACTTCCTGCTCTAAACTTGGTGGAGATAGGGCTTTCTGGGCTCAAAATGATTTTACTAAGCAGTCTACTTACCTACCATTCACCCTGATCACTTTGAGAAGTGCTTCCCTGAAGCCAAGGAGTTGACCCCCATCCAGGGAAGAAGCTGGACAGGGGATGGCCAAGACTGATGTGCACACAGGCCTCTTCTGTAGTATTTAGGGAAATTAGAATATATGGATTTTGTTCCATATAATTTTAGTGCTTGGAAGTTTGTTTTCATTCATGCCAAAGTTAACCAGCAATATTAACTGTATTAATTTTAGCTGAAATATGAACACACAAACTTGTAAAACTGACCTGTGCAACCGACCATACTCACAAATATAATCATGAACACACACAACACCACTCACTCACATAATTTACATAGAAGTCACACTATATTAAGAAAAGTAAGTATTCACCCCCTTATTCCTGTTCCCAGGGTAGATGATTGCCAAGATGATGTGTAAAATGGACCAGAATTCTGGGCCTAGAGGAGTCTTTGAAAAACCAATATCTATAAATAGATCCCCTCCACACATACCACCTCTCTCCCCTTAAAAAAAACCCCAGAAATTTCAAAGCTTCATTGCTCATTTCTTTGTCTAGCTACTAAGCCTTATCTGGTGAAGAAGTCTATGTGGGCAGCCCATGGTATCATAATACCAGAGGCAAAGGAATTGGTTTTCAGGGATAAAAAATGCAGTCCAGAGCCCAAGGTAAGTAATAATATGGGGGCTTCTTGAAAACTCCACTTTCCATAACAAAACTTCAGATAACCAAGGTTGGTCTAGGGCCACTGAGTGGTAGGTAAGGAATAAAACAGTATGAGTGTTTACCTTGGCCTTTTATCTTTTCACTCCTGTTTGAGATACCTGTCTTAGGGCTGGCTTCAGGAGGACAGTTTAGCAAGGGAGTGGGGTACGGGGTGCAGAGTTAACTGCCTGTGATGGAGAAGGGTCATGCATGAGCTGAGTGGGCTTTATAAATCTAAGTCAAAATGAAGGCATTGTCTACATTCCTTCTCCTTGGGTCCCTTCATAGCCTGTTCCACTCCAATCTCTCCCAGTCTATTATTGATACCAGATACCAGATACTTTAGAAGGTATCTGGTAGGACATTCATTTGGTTAAGGGTAAATCTGCCCTGAGGTCCTCTTTTCAGGGGTAATCCACCTGGGAAGGGAAATACAATAGATGGCTAGCATTTCATTGTAAATGAATAGGTCCAGTCCTGAAGAAGCCTCAGAGTTGTGTGTGAGAGTGGGTGGGAGGGGTGGTGCTGAGAGGGAAATGGTAATGCAGGTTTTATATTCTATTCTGACACTAACAGTGTTACTGAGAAAATCTTTTCTTTCTGGGTCTCAGTTTACCACCTGTAAAGTGAAGAGGACAGTCTGGTTCCCTTCCAGTTTTGACAGACATGAAAGTGTTGTATTTGGACTCACTTTAGCTAAATGTAGGGTGGGTAGGGGGATTAGGTAAGGGGAGATTTAAGACTAAATATTAATATTCTTTCCTGTCAGGAAGGCTGGGTATGCTCTATCCTAGGAGTGTTTTCCTTGGGAGGGAAAGGTGGGCAGAGGAATGGTTTACTTTTTCCCCTCCCATGGATCTTTGGGTAGAGCAGGCACCCTTCATTTCAGCTGAGGGGATGGGAAGGAGAAAGATACCTGGGACCCAGGGCGTTTGTGTTTGACCCTGGTTAGAGCTGAGAAGACATAGAGGATATGTTCATGGGACAGGGTGTGCGTACTTGGTTTTTAGTGGCTAAAGAGTATGCCCAGGGACCAGTCAAGCTCGGTATATTCATAATTGACACAGGGTACTTATCATAAGCTAAATAGTAGTGCTAGTTTTAAAATATTACCCACATAATTCCTAGACTTTTAGGTCCCCAATAAAATCCATCAACAAACCTTGGTCTTTCTGGGTCTTTCTCCTTGGGTTTGTGGCAGCAGCAGCAATGCAGTACCCCTCAGAGGTTCTTACTCTTTGGCAGCTACCAACAAATGCAGAGGTTCTGGGTAGGGCAGAGAGAGAACAAGGAGAAAAGGAACTTAACCAGCATTCTCTGGAAACAATTCAGACTGAGCCGACCGATTTAATAAATTAGGATTCCTGTGGGATCGGAGCAACTGAGAGGGCATTGCACTCTGTGGGAGCAGTATAATCCCTCAGATATCTTTTATTGGTATGTTGATTGAAGACATTTGGGATTCTCCTGGTGCCCCACCTAAAAGGCACTTGGGTATGAGCTCAGGATTGGAGGTAACAGGGTGCCCAAGCCCCCTTAGAGTCTAATAATCTTTCTTCTGAGTGGTGATCAGCAGGCATAAGCAATCAGTCTCTTGTCTCACTCACTGACAGGGTAGAAGCATCAGTGATTGTCAGACCACCAAGCCGGATATGGAAGTAGAATCTTCCTGCACCTGCACCTGCACCAAAAATTGGATTCCCAGGATCCCCTGGTAGCCCAGCCAGGACCACTAGAATAATTTGGCAGTGAGACTACCTGGAGAGCTCTTGAGACTCTACTAGGGGGAATAGGCTGCCTTGAGTGCCAGCCATTACCTCAACTCCCTTAACTGATTACCCTGAGGTTGATGAGTAAATGTGTCATCCAGAAATTGGTTTATAGAATCACAGAATCACATAGAGAATTTCAGATGAAGAAACTGAGGCTCAGCTGGGGAAATTGGCTCAGCACTCCCAAGTTCAATACAGAACTAGGTAATACAGTGTTTTTGACTTTGTCTTATTACATGATGTCACTTCTCCTTAGTAGGCTTATATTTTAGCTTTATTCTGACAACAGTGATTGTAATGATAACAATAATGATATATTAATGAAATAACTAAAACAGAAATAAAATTAGCATTAAATGAGAAGGGAGGGTGAAACCTCAGGCAAATAGGTAAGCAGCTGAAATCTGAAAAAGACAAGAAGGCCCCTCTGTTCAAATATCACTAAAAATATAATGGTCAATAAGCCCTTTAAGATTAAGGCCAGGGTGGGTGCCAGAGGTAAGGAAAGAAAGGAGGGAAGAAGAAAGAAAGAAGAAAGAAAGGGGTAGGGAATGTTTTAATTAAGACCCTGAAGCTGGGGGTTGTGGCCTAGCCCAATCCCCTCCTTGAGGATCTTCTTAACCTATGATACACAGTTTTAAACTAGTCATCTCAGCCCAGCTGGCTGGGGGGACAAAAAAGTAAAAGATAGTGGCCGGGCTGGGATTTCAGCCCTCTCCTGGGATAAAACTCTTTCCCCAAAGCCCCTTCTTCATTGATCACACTGTTCTCCTGGGGTCTTCATCCTTAAATTCTGGGTGTTTACCTGGCTTGCTGAATTGCTCTTCTCTCCCAGGGATTCTCCTTTTTTCTGGGTATCGATCTCTTTCTTGAAATTTTTCTTCCCCAACTCCCTGAAATCCCTGATAGTCTAAAATGTTATGAGGTACTCCTTCTTGTCCTGAGTCTCTTTTATTTGTCTTACCACCCCCACCTTTTTAACAATACATTTAACCAATCTCTAATGCTGTGGCCATTTTCTGAAGTTCTATAACTATCTCAGAATCATGGTCTTCAAGCCTCTGGGGTTCAGCCTCTCCCCTGGAGTTCCATTCCCAAATCACTGGGGTTTCAACTTGGATTGCCAATTCTCTCTCTCTTAGGGTCCCCTCTTTGCAGCCCTGGGACTCCCCCACCTTAGGCAGTTTTATTTCTTGCCTAGAAGCCCCTCCTTACATCTTTGTGACTTTACCCCTTTCCTGAAGTCTCTTCTTCAACTTACTTGCCCCAAATTACTGGAGTTACCTCTTTTTTGCATGCTACCAATTTTGCAGGGCACTTTTCTTCTGGGGTCCTCTATTGCTCCTGGTGTCTCCTCACTCTATATCTAGGGCAATCCATTTGGGAGTCCAAATTCTCTTTGGGGCTCTCCTTCCTATATCGGCAGGTCAGCTTTCCTTTCTCCTTCCCTCCCCGTACTTTCTTTCCTTTCCTCCTTCCTTCCTTCTCTCTCTCTCTCCCTCTATCTATCTATCTATCTATCTATCTATCCAGATATATTTAGATAGATATTCAGGTACCATATAATTCAACCATATAAAGTGTACACTTCAATACTTTTTATTACAGTCACAGAATTGTGTAACCATCACCATAATAATTAGTTGGAGAACATTCTCATCATCCCCAAAATAAACCCCATATTTGTTAGCAGTCATCTTTCTTTTTAATAGAGTCCTAACTTTCTCCTTTGGTTTACTCTCTATGTCTCTGGGCCTTGCCTTTTTTGAGGGGGTGTCTTATGTCTCTCCTGGGGACTCATCCTTACATCTCTGAAGCTGTACACCCTTTAGGGGCCTTTTATTTCTCAGGGTCTCCCCACATCTTAGGGCTATACCACTTTTCTGGTGTGCCCTTCCTGTATCTCTGCAATTCTACCCTTTTTCTTCATTCTTTCTTCTGGTATCACTACCCCAAATCCCTGGACCTATTTCCCTTTTCTGATGTCCCTCCAATATACAGGCCAGTCTTTTGAAAGGTTCTATTTCATTTCTAAAATACCCTCCCTTTAGATATAGAGTCCTACCCCTCTTTGGGTCCAAATTTTATTTAGGCCCCCATTCCATCTTTCCCTGGGGCTTCACCTTTTTTTCTGGAATCTTACCTTTCCTGGGGAACCCCTATGGTTGCATATCTTATCTTTTTTTATGTTTTCTTCTCCCTAAATCCCTGGCACTACAGGGAAGTTTTTTTTTTAATTTATTTTTATTTTTGGCTGCCTTGGGTCCCCACTGCCTTGCCCGGGCCTTCTCTAGTTGTGGTGAGTGGGGGCCACTCTTTGCTGCAGTGTGCGGACTTCTCACCACGGCAGCCTCTCCCATTGGAGAGCACCGGCTCTAGGAGCGTGGGCTTCAGTAGTTGTGGCACGTGGGCTCAGTAGTTGTGGCACTCAGGCTCAGCAGTTGTGGCCCGCAGGCTCAGCAGCCGTAGCACATGGGCCTAGTTGCTCCGCGGCACGTGGGACCCTCCCCAACCGGAGCTCGAACCCATGTCCCCTGCATTGGCAGGCGGACTCCCAACCACTGTGCCACCAGGGATGCCCAGCAGGGCAGTTTTTATCTCTCTCAGGAAACCTTCTCTCCCTCCTCCTGATTCCATCCCTTTTCCGGAGTACTGTTTTTTAGAGACTCTTCCTTGTACCACTGGGACCCCACTCATTTTCTGCAGTCTCATCTCTATCCGGTTATTTCCTTTGGGCATCCTTGGGACTCCACCACTTTTCTGCAATCTTCTTCTTCTCCTGGGTTTCTAGGTCTCATGGGATTCATTGTCCCCCATGTCTCTGTGGCACCACCTTTTCTTCTTCAGTATCCTTTCTAAACCTGAGGCTTCAATCTTTTTTATTTTGGGGGTTTAATTTTTCCCCTGGGGCTACCCTGTTCAAATCCCTCGGACTCTACCTCTTTCTCAGATTCTACTTCCCTGCTGGCATCTCCTCCTACTTTGCAGGGCTCTTCCTCTCCTTGGGATTCTTTAGTCACCAAAGTTTCTCCTTTCATTAGTAAGTTCCTCGTTTCTTCTGGACTTTTCCTGCCCACTCCTACTTGTCTCTTGAGCCTCTGTCCCTGAGGTAGCTAATTCAGCATGATTTGTGCCTGCGAGGTCAAGAATATCACCCCATAGGAAATGTGCCAGGTTTCTATCATTCAAAGGTTGTAGGGGCAAGAGCAAAGAAAAGTAAAAGTGAGTGACCTGGGCTTCCCTGGTGGCGCAGTGGTTGAGAGTCTGCCTGCCGATGCGAGGGACGCGGGTTCGTGCCCCGGTCCGGGAGGACCCCACATGCCACGGAGCGGCTGGGCCCGTGAGCCATGGCCACTGAGCCTGCACGTCTGGAGCCTGTGTTCTGCAGTGGGAGAGGCCACAGCAGTGAGGGGCCCGCATAAGAAAAAAAAAACAAAAACCTGAGTGACCCCTGTGTGTCAAGAGCTATGCACATACATTACCTTCAGTAATCTTCACAGCAGCCCTCTGAGTGGACTTTGGTAGCCTCATTTAACAGATGAATAAACTGTGGCTTAGTGGAGAAAAGCTTCTGGGGCTGTATGGAGCAAAGTGGAACCCCCACCCCCTCTGAATGCTGAGTGGGAGTGGGGAATCATCATGCCCAGTCTGGGGAGGGGGCTTGCCTCTGCCTATGCTACATTTCTCTGACTGGGAAGAACCCAGCCCTGCAGAGCCCCTGGCACTCTAGGATTTGACTCTCCAGCTCGCACTCCAGGCATGTCAGGGAAGAAGGAAGTGATTTTCGCACCTCGGAAGTGAGGTCATATATATACTTTCAAGTTTGGGGTGGGAGATCAGGGTGTTGACAGGGCTTTGAAGCTATGGGAGGTGGAGTCGGTGTTGGAGGACCCTCCCTCAGCCCTGATTCCCCTCGCCGCTATTCCCACGTGCACCTTCTCGTGCGGAGCCTGGCCACGTTGTAGAGCTCAACTGCCTCCTGTTCCATCTCCGCTGCCCCAACTACATACCTTGCTCTGATCTTCTTTACGGGGGCCCAGGCACTAAAGTTGGCCAGATCTGGCTAGTGGAGAGCGATCGGTGGGGCTTGTCCAGCGTTTCGCCCAAAGGATAGGGGAGACATGGTCCGCGAGGTCGCAGTGGTAGCCTGTCAGAAGCCCTCAGCGCTGTCATGGGCCAGCAGCAGTAGCCGGGATGGTGGCGGATTGCCGCAGGAATAAAGCTCTCTTCAACAATCGGCTGTATTCTCCCCGTCCCCGCCTTGGGGCCCCAGGCCCGTGGCGGCGCCCAGCGGGCTAGCGAGTGAGGCTGCCCTAAGTGCCTGGAGACCGATAGAGAAGAAGGTGAACAGGGATGCAGCGAGGACTGACCCTGAAGGCGCGGAACAGTCTTTGACCAGAAATTCCTGGTTCCCACTGGAGGGTTTCAGAACCTCCCTGTAGCCTGCCAGCCGCCAATCACCCCCCTCGCTTGTTAAATACGTACGTGAGTCGTCTGGCGGGGGCTGGGGGCGGTTTGGATTGGACTGGGACGGATTGGACGGAATTGAGCTGGAAAGAGCCTCTGACCTTAAGACCGCCCTGGGGAGGGGCTACTGGAGAGCTGCGAAGGGGAGGGGAGGGAATCTGGTGCAGATCTGACAGCGCAGTGTTTGGGGCGGGGGCTGCAGAAGACTCCATAAGAATAGGGCTTCAGAGTAAGGGGCTGGGGGTATAGCGGACCATGTCTCCCTTATGCTTCAGGAGGCCAGGAAAGAGAGGGCAGGATTGGGGCCACTGTAGAGAGATGCAGGGGCTAGGCTGCCCCAGGGAAGACAGGGGTTGGGGATCCTGAGCAGAGAGGAAAGTACAAGGCAAGAAAAGACCTCTAGCTGAGTGATTCTGAAGGGAGTGGGGAATGAAAGGAGGGGGGCACTGAGAGATGAAGGCATAGGAGAATGTTTGGGAGAATGTCTGGCTAATTTGTAGTGACAGGAATTATACACCAAGAACATAGGAAAGGGCAAGAAGAAATGATTTGGGTTTAGAGCTCAATCCTGCTCTCATTGGATCTTTCCAATCTTCAAGACCTTGTGGTGAGTGCTTCCCTCCCTTGTTATGAGGGAGCTAGTGGAAGTAGCACACCACACACACACACACACACACACACACACACACACACACAGAGTATGAACCAGCAAGGCTGAGGGGCTTCATGCAAGAGAGAGTATTTGGGGATGAGAGAGTAAAAGCAAAGAATTTGGGGGTGCTCTGTATATGTACAGTGCCAAATGTTGATGTGGCCTGGAAAAGAATGTGTAGACCAGATGTTTCCTTGGGAAAAGCACAAGCAATTTGAGGGAAGCACAGGGTGGAGATGAGGAGGTTCTGGAGATGCTGATGGGGAGGTAGGCAGAACTAGCTGATGGTAGAGCTCGGTGGGACGAGGACTGGAGACAACCCTGACTGTAGCCCTAGGGAAAAGTGCAAGGCGCATGAGCTAGGCTGACTGCTCAAGTGAGGCCAGAAGGGGGTGGCTCCTGAATGACAGTCTTGCTCTGACAGTCCCCTGGATACAGTTATTGGGCTATCATACTGTTGCCAAGAAACAAGCCCGCATTTGGACAGCTCCACTGACCAGTCTGAATCCTGTCTGAGATAGCTGTACATTCCTCTCCCCACCCCCACTTCCTACAAAAGGGGCATGGGTTTCTGCCTGGTTTGGCTGAGCCCTATCCCCTGCCTTACTGGTTTTCTTCTGTGTATTAACCATTCAGACTGTTCAACAGTCCTGGTGTAACCACCTTATATCATCATGCATGTTCTTCCTCTGCTTACAGTGCTTTTCTCCTGCTTTTCCACCAGGTCGACTATTTAACCTTTAAGATCATACTCAAGTGTCACCCCCTCTGTGAAGCTGTCCTTTCAAATAATTTCCCCCAATCAGCACAAAGTTTCTATAGCATTTTCATTCACGCTTCCAATGTAATACTTGCAAAAATATTTCTGTATTGATTTTTTACCTGTATTCCTTAACCAGATGGTGAGGTTCTTAAGGGCAATGTTGTTATTATCTGTATCTCCACAACTAGTTCAGTGTAGAGGCCATCATAAGGCCTCAGTAAATAGGTGGGTGTTTGGTGCAGTATATATCACAGGAGTAAGAAAGAGGAGGCAGGAATAACACATATTACAATAATCTGTATTAGTGGTAATGAGAGCTTTAATTTGGGCAGTGCAGAAGAAAAGGCCCACACTGATGTCAGCTCTGCTGCAGTGGGTGAATTGATAGGGCTCTGTGATTGATTTGATGTGGGAGGTCAGAGAGAGGAAGAAGTCTGGGATATTCCAGGACTTAACTCGCAAGGATGGGAGAATGGAGAGACTGTCTATAGAACCTAGAAAATCAAGGAGGTTGAATCAAGGGCAGGTTTTAAACATGCTAAATTTGAGATGTGGGTATAAGTGTGTATTTAGAAGATAGGATGGAGCTGGACATGCTAGGGAGCATCCTCACTTAGATTATGCAGAACCAAAATTCTGCAGGAGATCCTGCCAATTCCTCTTTTGCCCAGATGTACCCATTGCAGAAATGAAAGCTAATGGAATTTTGAGGGGCTGTGGAGCAGGATTTATGGCAAGCACATGGATGCATTTGGAGCTACACTACCAATGAATACCCACATTTGAGAGAAGTTCCATATTGAGGGAGGAGTAGACAGGAATATGGGATATATATATAGGCTGGGATTCTTCTAGAAACTAGCTAGCTTCACAGATGCTGGATAGCAATCTGGAGAGCACCTTTCTTTAGAGCACACATTTATTTATCTTTTCCTACATCAAAACTCATGTGTCCAGTGTCCTAGGGATCCTGCTGTTTCCAGCTAATCCAATGGAAGTATCGCCCACTTCTCCTTTCCTTTCCATTCCCACCACCAGTTTCCTAGTATGAATTTTATTCCAAATAATCTATTTCAATAGCCTTCCATCTGATGCCCTCCACCCTCAATCTTTCTTCAATTCATTCTGTGTATACCACCAACCATCTTCTCAATTCAACTAATAAACATAAATTGCTTGGCTCAGAGATTGGTAAAGAATAACTGCTCCATAAATTTCAGCCATTATTCATCTTCTGCAGGATCTGAAAGAGAATAGTATGGTAGGAAGAGCACTGAAATAGAAATTATGGCAGCTCTGACACTGACACTGTGTGACAAATGACCCAATTTCGTTCCTTTATATGGCTGAGTAATATTCCACTGTATATATGTACCACACCTTCTTTATCCATTCGTCTGTCAATGGGCATTTAGGTTGCTTCCATGACCTGCCTATCGTAAATAGTGCTGCAATGAACATTGAGGTGCATGTGTCTTTTTGAATTATAGTTTTCTCTGGGTATATGCCCAGCAGTGGGATGGCTGGGTCATATGGTAGTTCTATTTTTAGTTTTTTAAGGAACCTCCATAATGTTCTCCATAGTGGCTGTATCAATTTACATTCCCACCAACAGTGAAACAGGGTTCCCTTTTCTCCACACCCTCTCCAGCATTTGTTGTTTGTAGATTTTCTGATGATGCCCATTCTAACTGGTGTGAGGTGATACCTCACTGTAGTTTAGATTTGCATTTCTCTAATAATTAGTGATGTTGAGCAGCTTTTCTTGTGCTTCTGAGCCATCTGTATGCCTTCTTTGGAGAAATGTCTATTTAGGTCTTCTGCCCATTTTTGGATTGGCTTATTTCTTTAATATTGAGCTGTATGAACTGTTTATATATATTGGAGATTAATCCTTTGCCCGTTGATTCGTTTGAAAATATTTTCTCCCATTTTGAGGGCTGTCTTTTCGTCTTGTTTATGGCTTCCTTTGCTGTGCAAAAGCTTTGAAGTTTCATTATGTCCCATTTGTTTATTTTTGTTTTTATTTCCATTACTGTAGGAGGTGGATCAAAAAAGATCTTGCTGTGATTTATGTCGAAGAGGGTTCTTCCTATGTTTTCCTCTAAGAGTTATATAGTGTCTGGTTTTACATTTAGGCCTCTAATCCATTTTGAGTTTATTTCTGTGTATGGTGGTAGGGAGTGTTCTAATTTCATTCTTTTACATGTAGATGTCCAGTTTTACCAGCACCACTTATTGAAGAGACTCTCTTTTCTCCATTGTATATCCTTGCCACCATTGTCATAGATTAGTGGACCATAGGTGCATGGGTTTATCTCTGGGCTTTCTATCTTGTTCCATTGATTTATGTTTCTGTTTTTGTGCCAATACCATATTGTCTTGATTACTGTAGATTTGTTGTGTAGTCTGAAGTCAGGGCACCTGATGCCTCTGGCTCCATTTTTCGTTCTCAAGATTGCTTTAGCTATTCAGGTTCTTTTCTGTTTCCATACAAATTGTGAATTTTTTTGTTCTAGTTCTCTGAAAAATGCCAGTGGTAGTTTGATAGGGATTGCATTGAATCTGTAGATTGCTTTCGGTAGTAGAGTCAATTTCACAATGTTTATTCTTCCAATCCAAGAACATGGTATATCTCTCTATCTATTTGTATCATCTTTAACTTCTTTCATCAGTGTCATAATTTTCTGCATGCAGGTCTTTTGTCTCCTTAGGTAGGTTTATTCCTAGATGTTTTTCTTCTTTTCTTTTCAGTGGTAAATGGGGGTGTTTTCTTGATTTCATTTTCTGATTTTTTCATCATTAGTGTATAGGAATGCCAGAGATTTCTGTGCATTAATTTTGTAGCCTGCTACTTTACCAAATTCATTGATTAGCTCTAGTAGATTTCTGGTAGCATCTTTAGGATTCTCTATGTATAGTATCATGTCAGCTGCAAACAGTGACAGCTTTACTTCTTCTTTTCCTATTTGGATTCCTTTTATTTCCTTTTCTTCTCTGATTGCTGTGGCTAAAACTTCCAAAGCTATGTTGAATAATATTGGTGAGAGTGGGCAACATTGTCTTGTTCCTGATCTTTGTGGAAACGGTTTCATTTTTTCACCATTGAAGACGATGTTGGCTGTGGGTTTGTCATATATGGACTTTAGTATGTTGAGGAAAGTTCCCTCTATGCCTACTTTCTGGAGGGTTTTTTATCATAAGTGGTGTTGAATTTTGTCAAAAGCTTTCTCTGCATCTAATGAGATGATCATATGGTTTTTCTCCTTCTATTTTTTAATATGGTGTATCACGTTGATTGATTTGCATATATTGAACAATCCTTGCATTCCTGGAATAAACCCCACTTGATCATGGTGTATGATCCTTTTAATGTGCTGTTGGATTCTGTTTGCTGGTACTTTGTTAAGGTTTTTTGCCTCTTTGCTCATCAGTGATATTGGCCTGTAGTTTTCTTTCTTTGTGACATCTTTTTCTGGTTTTCGTATCAGGTTGATGGTGGCCTCATAGAATGAGTTTGGGAATTATCCTCCCTCTGCTATATTTTGGAAGAGTTTGAGAAGGATAGGTGTTAGATCTCCTTTAAATGTTTGATAGAATTTGCCTGTGAATCCATCTGGTCCTGGGCTTTTGTTTGTTGGAAGATTTTTAATCACGGTTTCAATTTCAGTGCTTGTGATTGGTCTGTTCATATTTTCTATTTCTTCCTGATTCAGTCTTGGCAGGTTGTGCATTTCTAAGAATTTGTCTATTTCATCCAGGTTGTCCATTTTATTGGCATAGAGTTTCTTGTAGTAATCTCTCATGATCCTTGGTATTTCTGCAGTGTCAGCTGTTACTTTTTTCATTTCTGTTTCTATTGATTTGAGTCTTCTGCCTTTTTTTCTTGATGAGTCTGGCCAATGGTTTGTCAATTTTGTTTATCTTCTCAAAGAACCAGCTTTTAGTTTTATTGATCTTTGCTATCATTTCCTTCATTTCTTTTTCATTTATTTCTGATCTGATCTTTATGATTTCTTTCCTTCTGCTAAATTTGTGGTTTTTTGTTCTTCTTTCTCTAATTGCTTCAGGTGCAAGGTTAAGTTGTTTATTTGAGGTGATTCCTGTTTCTTAAGGTAGAATTGTACTGCTATAAACTTCCCTCTTAGAACTGCTTTTGCTGCATCCCATAGGTGTTGGATCATCGTGTCTCCATTTTCATTTGTTTCTAGGTATTTTTTGATTTCCTCTTTGATTTCTTCAGTGATCACTTCGTTATTAAGTAGTGTATTGTTCAGCCTCCAAGGGTTTGTATTTTTTACACATTTTCCTGTAATATTTTCCTGTAATTGATATCTAGTCTCATAGCGTTGCTGTCAGAGAAGATACTTGATACGATTTCAATTTTCTGTAATTTATAAAGGCTTGATTTGTGACCCAAGATATGATCTATCCTGGAGAATGTTCCATGAGCACTTCAGAAAAATGTGCATTCTGTTGTTTCTGGATGGAATGTCCTATAAATATCAATTAAGTCCATCTTGTTTAATGTATCATTTAAAGCTTGTGTTTCCTTATTTATTTTCATTTTGGATGGTCTGTCCATTGGTGAAAGTGGGGTGTTAAAGTCCCCAGTATGATAGTGTTACTGTCGATTTCCCCTTATATGGCTGTTAGCATTTGCCTTATGTACTGAGATGCTCCTATGTTGGGTGCATAAATATTTACAATTGTTTTATCTTCTTTTTGGATCGATCCCTTGATCATTAGGTACTGTCCTTCTTTGTCTCTTGTAATAGTTTTTCTTTTAAAGTCTATTTTGTCTGATATGATAATTGCTACTCCAGCTTGCTTTTGATTTCCATTTGCATGGAATATCTTTTTCCATCCCCTCACTTTCATTCTGTATGTTTCCCTAGGTCTGAAGTGGGTCTCTTGTGGACAGCATATATATGGGTCTGGTTTTTGTATGCATTCAACCAGTCTGTGTCTTTTGGTGGGAGCATTTAATCCATTTTCATTTGAGGTAATTATAGATATGTATGTTCCTATTCCCATTTTTTAATTGCTTTCGGTTTGTTATTGTATGTCTTTCCCCTCTCTTGTGTGTCTTGCCTCGAGAAGTTCCTTTAGCATTTGTTGTAAAGCTGGTTTGGTGGTGCTGAACTCTCTCAGCTTTTGCTTGTCTGTAAAGGTTTTAATTTCTCCATCAAATCTGAATGAGATCCTTGCTGGGTAGTGTAATCTTGGTTGTAATTTTTTCTCCTTCATCACTTTAAATATGTCCTGCCAGTCCCTTCTGGCTTGCAGTTTCTGCTGAAAGGTCAGCTGTTAACCTTATGGGGATTCCCTTTTGTGTTATTTGTTGTTTTTCCCTTGCTGCTTTTAATGTGTTTTCTTTGTATTTAATTTTTGATAGTTTGAGTAATATGTGTCTTGGCGTGTTTCTCCTTGGATTTATCCTGTATGGGACTCTCTGTGCTTCCTGGACTTGATTAATAATTTCCTTTCACAAATTATGGAAGTTTTCAACTATAATCTCTTCAAATATTTTCTCAGTCCCTTTCTCTTTTTCTTCTTCTTCTGGGACTTCTATAATTCGAATGTTGGTGAGTTTCCTGTTGTCCCAGAGGTCTCTGAGACTGTCCTCAGTTCGTTTCATTCTTTTTTCCTTATTCTGCTCTGCAGTAGTTATTTCCACTATTTTATCTTCCAGGTCACTTATTCATTCTTCTGCCTCAGTTATTCTGCTCTTGATCCTTTCTAGAGTAGTTTTAATTTCAGTTATTGTGTTGTTCATCATTGCTTGTTTCCTGTTTAGTTCTTCTAGGTCCTTGTTAAATATTTCTTGCATTCTCTGTATTCTATTTCCAAGATTTTGGATTATCCTTACTTTCATTATTCTGAATTCCTTTTCAGGTAGACTGCCTATTTCCTCTTCATTTGTTAGGTCTGTTGTGTTTTTACCTTGCTCCTTCATCTGCTGCGTGTTTTCCTGTCTTTTCAGTTTGCTTATCTTACTGTGTTTGCAGTGTCCTTTTTGCAGGCTGCAGGTGCGTAGTTCCCGTTGTTTTTGGTGTCCGTCTCCCGTGGCTAAGTTTGGTTCAGTGGCTTGTGTGGGCTTCCTGATGGCAGGGACTAGTGCCTGCGTTCTGGTGGATGAGGCTGGATCTTGCCTTTCTGGTTGGCAGGTCCACGTCTGGTGGTGTGTTTTGGGGTGTCTGTGGACTTATTATGATTTTAGGCAGCCTCTCTGCTAATGGGTGGGGGTGTGTTCCTGTCTTGCTAGTTGTTTGGTATAGGGTGTCCAGTACTGTAGCTTGCTGGTCGTTCAGTGAAGCTGGGTCTTGGTGTTCAGATGGACATCTCTGTGAGATTTTCGCCATTTGATATTATGTTGAGCTGGGAGGTCTCTTGTGGACCAGTGTCCTGAAGTTGGCTCTCCCACCTCAGAGGCACAACACTGACTCCTGGCTGGAGCATGAAGAGCCTTTCCTCCACACCACTCACAATAAAAGGGAGAAAAAATAGAAAGGAAGAAAGAAAGAAAGAAAGAAAGAAAGAAAGAAAGAAAGAAAGAAAGAAAGAAAGAAAGAAAGACGGTAAAATAAAATAAGAGAAGGTGAGATTAAAAAATAGAGTTATTAAAGAAAAAAAATTTAAAGTAAAAAAACCCACAAAAATACAAAATACAACAACAACAAAAACAACACACAAGAAACGGACGGACAGAACCCCAGGACAAATGTGAAAGGAAAACTATACAGACAAAATCTCACACAGAAGCATATACATACACAGTCACAAAAAGAGGAAAAGGGTAAAATATATCTTGCTCCCAAAGTCCACCTCCTCAGCTTGGGATGATTCGTTGTCTATTTAGGTATTCCACAGATGCCGGGTACATCAAGTTGATTATGGAGGTTTAATCTGCTGCTCCTGAGGCTGCTGGGAGGGATTTCCCTTTCTCTTCTTTGTTCGCACAGCTCCCGGGGTTCAGCTTTTGATTTGGCCCCACCTCTGCGAGTAGGTCGACTGAGGGCGTCTGTTCTTTGCTCAGACAGGCCAGGGTTAAAGGAGCAGCTGATTGGGGGCTCTGGCTCACTCAGGCTGGGGGGAGGGAGAGGTACGGATGTGGGGCAAGCCCGGGGTGGCAGAGGCTGGCGTGACGTTGTTGCAGCAGCCTGAGGTGTGCCGTGCGTTTTCCCCGGGATGTTGTCCCTGGCTCACGCGATCCTGGCAGTGGCGGGCTGCACAGGCTCCCAGGAGGGTAGGTGTGGATAGTGACCTGTGCTTGCACACAGGCTTCTTGGTGGAGGCAGCAGCAACTTTAGCGTCTCATGCCCTTCTCTGGGGTCCGTGCTGACAGCCGCAGCTTGCGTCTGTCTCTGGAGCTCCTTTCAGCAGCGCTCTTAATCCTCTCTCCTCGCACACCAGGAAACAAAGAGGGAAGAAAAAGTCTCTTGCCTCTTCGGCAGGTCCAGACATTTTCCTGGACTCCCTCCCGGCTAGCCGTGGTGCACTAACCCCTTCAGGCTTTGTTCACGCTGCCAAGCCCAGTTCTCTCCCTGCGATCTGACCCGAGCCTCATCTCCCAGCCCCTGCCCTCCCCGGCGGGTGAGCAGACAAGCCTCTCGGGCTGGTGAGTGCTGACGTCACCGACCTTCCATGCGGGAATCTCTCCACTTTGCCCTCCGCACCCCTGTTGCTGTGTTCTCCTCCGTGGCTCCAAAGCTTCCCTCCTCTGCCACCCACAGTCTTTGCCCGCGAAGGGGCTTCCTAGTGTGTGGAAACCTTTCCTCCTTCACAGCTCCCTCCCACTGGTGCAGGTCCTGTCCCTATTTTTTGTCTCTGTTTATCCTTTTTTCTTTTGCCCTACCCAGGTACGTGGGGCGTTTCTTGCCTTTTGGGATGTCTGAGGTCTTCTGCCAGAATTCAGTGGGTGTTCCATAGGAGCAGTTCCACGTGTAGATGTATTTCCGATGTATCTGTTGGGAGGAAGGTGATCTCCGCGTCTTACTCTTCCGCCATCTTCCTCAACCCCTCCGATCATATGGTTTTTCCTCTTCAATTTGTTAATATGGTGTATCACATTGATTGATTTGCATATATTGAAGAATCCTTGCATCTCTGGGATAAATCCTACTTGATTATGGTGTATAATCCTTTTAATGTGTTGTTGGATTCTGTTTGCTAGTATTCTGTTGAGGATTTTTGCATCTATATTCATCAGTGATATTGTTCTGTAATTTTCTTTTTTTGTAGTATCTTTCTCTGGCTTTGGTATCAGGGTGATGGTGGCCTGATAGAATGAGTTTGAGAGTGTTCCTTCCTCTGCAATTTTTTGCAAGAGTTTGCGAAGGATGGGTGTTAGCTGTTCTCTAAATTTTGGGTAGAATTCACCTATGAAGCCATCTGGTCCTGGATTTTGTTTGTTAGAAGATTTTTAATCACAGTTTCAATTTCATTCCTTGTGATTCGTCTATTCATATTTTCTATTTCTTCCTGGTTTAGTCTTGGGAGGTTATACCTTTCTAAGAATTTGTCCATTTCTTCCAGGTTCTCCATTTTATTGGCATAGAGTTCATTGTAGTAGTCTCTTAGGATGCTTCGTATTTCTTTGGTGTCTGTTGTAATTTCTCCTTTTTTCATTTGTAATTTTATTGATTTCAGTCCTCTCCCTCTTTTTCTTGATGAGTCTGGCTAATGTTTTATCAATTTTGTTTATCTTCTTAAAGATCCAGCTTTTAGTTTTATTGATCTTTGCTATTGTTTTCCTTGTTTCTATTTCATTTATTTCTGCTCTGATCATTATAATTTCTTTCCTTCTGCTAACTTTGTGTTTTGTTTGCTCTTCTTTCTCTAGTTCCTTTAGGTGTAAGGTTACATTGTTTATTTGAGATTTTTCTTTTTTCTTGAGGTAGGCTTCTATAGCCGTAAACTTCCCTCTTAGAACTGCTTTTGCTGCATCCCATAGGTTTTGGGTTGTCGTGTTTTCATTGCCATCTATCTCTACATATTTTTTGATTTCCTTTTTGATTTCTTTGGTGATCTCTTGGTTATTTAGTAACGTATTGTTTAGCCTCCATGTGTTTTTGTTTTTTTACGTTTTTTTCCCTGTAATTCATTTCTAATCTCATAGCGTTGTGGTCAGAAAAGATGCTTGATATTATTTCAATTTTTAAATTTACTGAGGCTTGATTTGTGACCCAAGATGTGATCTGTCCTGGAGAATGTTCCATGCGCACTTGAGAAGAAAGTGTAAACTGTGGTTTTGGATGGAATATCGTATAAATATCAATTAAATCTATCTGCTCTATTGTGTCATTTAAAGCTTCTGTTTCCTTATTTATGTTCATTTTGGATGATCTGTCCCTTGGTGTAGGTGAGGTGCTAATGTCCCCCACTATTATTGTGTTACTGTTGATTTCCTCTTTTAGAGCTGTTAGCAGTTTTCTTATGTATTGAGGTGCTCCTACGTTGGGTCCATATATATATATAGTTGTTATATCTTCTTCTTGGACTGATCCCTTGATCATTATGTAGAGTCCTTCCTTGTTTCTTTTAGCATTCTTTATTTTAAAGTCTATTTTATCTGATATGAGTATTGCTACTCCAGCTTTCTTTCGATTTCCGTTTGCATGGAATATCTTTTTCCATCCCCACACGTTCAGTCTGTATGTGTCCCTAGGTCTGAAGTGGGTCTCTTGTAGACAGCACATATATGGTTCTTGTTTTTGTATCCATTCAACAAGCCTGTGCCTTTTGGTTGGAACATTTAATCCATTCACATTTAAGGTAATTATCGATATGTATGTTCCTATGACCATTTTCTTAATTGTTTTGGGTTTGTTTTTGTAGGTCATTTTCTTCTCTTCTGTTTCCCACTTAGAGAAGTTCCTTTAGCAATTTTTGTAGAGCTGGTTTGGTGGTGCTGAATTCTCTTAGCTTTTGCTTGTCTGTAAAGCTTTTGATTTCTCCATCAAATCTGAATGAGATCCTTGCTGAGAAGAGTAATCTTGGTTGTCGGTTTTTCTCCTTCATCACTTTAAGTATATCATGCCGATCCCTTCTGGCTTGTAGAGTTTCTGCTGAGAAATCAGCTGTTAACCTTATGGGAGTTCCCTTGTACATTATTTGTCATTTTCCCCTTGCTGCTTTCAATAATATTTCTTTGCCTTTAATATTTGCCAATTTGATTACTATGTGTCTTGGCCTGTTTCTCCTTGGGTTTATCCTGTATGGGACTCACAGAGCTTCCTGGACTTGGGTTGCTATTTCCTTTCCCATGTTAGGGAAGTTTTCGACTATAATCTCTTAAAATATTTTCTCGGGTCCTTTCTCTCTCTCTTCACCTTCTGGGACCCATATAATGCAAATATTGTTGCATTTAATGTTGTCCCAGAGGTCTCTTAGGCTGTCTGCATTTCTTTTCATTCTTTTTTCTTTATTCTGTTCTGCAGCAGTGAATTCCACCATTCTGTCTTCCAGGTCACTTATCCATTCTTCTGCCTCTGTTATTCTGCTATTGATTACTTCTAGTGCAGTTTTCATTTCAATTATTGTGTTGTTCATCTCTGTTTGTTTGTTCTTTAATGCTCCTAGATCTTTGTTAAACATTCCTTGCATCTTCTCCACCTTTGCCTCCATTCTTTTTAAGAGGTCCTGGATCATCTTCACTATCATTATTCTGAATTCTTTTTTTCTGGAAGGATGCCTATATCCACTTCATTTAGTTGCTTTTCTGGGGTTTTATCTTGTTCCTTCATCTGGTACACAGCCCTCTGCCTTTTCATCTTGCCTATGTTTCTATGAATGTGGTTTCTGTTCCACAGGCTGCAGGATTGTAGATCCTCTTGCTTCTGCTGTCTGCCCTCTGGTGGATGAGGCTATCTAAGAGGCTTGTGCAAGTTTCCTGATGGGAGGGACTGGTGGTGGGTAGAGTTGGCTGTTGCTCGGGTGGGCAGAGCTCAGTAAAACTTTAATCTGCTTGCCTGCTGATGGGTGGTGCTGGGTCCCCTCCCTGTTGATTGTTTGGCCTGAGGTCACCCAGCACTGGAGCCTACCCAGGCTCTTTGGTGGGGCTAATGGCGGATTCTGGGAGGGCTCATGCCAAGGAGTACTTCCCAGAACTTCTGCTGCCACTGTCCTTGTCCTCACCGTTAGACAGAGCCACCCCCCACCTCTGAAGGAGACCCCCAACACTAGGATGTAGGTCTGGTTCAGTCGTTATGGGGTCTCTGCTCTTTCCCTGGGTCCCGATGCCCACACTAGCTTTTGTGTGCCCTCCAAGAGTGGAGTCTCTGTTTCCCCCAGTCCTGTCAAAGTCCTGCAATCAAATCCCACTAGCCTTCAAAGTCTGATTCTCTAGGAATTCCTACTCCCATTGCTGGATTCCCAGGTTTGGAAGCCTGACGTGGGGCTCAGAACCTTCCCTGCAGTGGGTGGACTACTGTGGTATAAATGTTCTCCAGTTTGTGGGTTTCCCACCCAACAGTTATGGGATTTGATTTTACCATGATTGTGCCCCTCCTACCATCTCATTGTGGCTTCTCCTTTATCTTTGGATGTGGGGTATCTTTTCTGTTGAGTTCCAGTGTCTTCCTGTCGATGATTGTTCAGCAGTTAGTTGTGATTCCAGTGTTCTCACAACAGGGAGTGAGAGCATGTTCTTCTACAACGCCGTCTTGAACCAATTGCCCCTAGGTTCTTCATGACTTTTTTTTTTTAGATTCTATATATATGTGCTAGCATACGGTATTTGTTTTTCTCTTTCTGACTTACTTCACTCTGTATGACAGACTCTAGGTCCATCCATCTCACTACAAATAACTCAATTTCATTACCCTTTATGGTGAGTAATATTCCATGGTATATATGTGCCACATCTTCTTTAACCATTCATTTGTCGATGAACACTTAGGTTGCTTCCATGTCCTGGGTATTGCACATAGAGCTGCAATGAACATTATGGTACATGACTATTTTTGAATTACGGTTTTCTCAGGGTATATGCCAGTAGTCGGATTGCTGGGTCGTATGGTAGTTCTATTTTTAGTTTTTTAAGTAACCTCCATACTGTTCTCCATAGTGGCTGTATCAATTTACATTCCCACCAACAGTGCAAGAGGGTTCCACTTCTCCACACTCACTTCAGCATTTATTGTTTGTAGATTTTTGGATGACGGCCATTCTGACTGGTGTGAGCTGATACCTCATTGCAGTTTTGATTTTCATTTCTCTAATGATTAGGGATGCTGAGCATCCTTTCATGTGTTTGTTCGCAATCTGTGTACCTTTTTTAGAGAAATGTCTATTTAGGTCTTCTGCCGAGTTTTGGATTTTATTTTATTTTTTTGATATCAAGCTGCATGAGCTGCTTGTAAATTTTGGTGATTGATCCTTTGTCAGTTGCTTCATTTGCAAATATTTTCTCCCGTTCTGAGTGTTGTCTGTTCGTCTTGTTTATGGTTTCCTTTGCTGTGGAAAAGTTTTTAAGTTTCATTAGGTCCCATTTGTTTATTTTTCTTTTTGTTTTTTTTCATTTCTTTAGGAGGTGGGTCAAAAAGGATCTTGCTGGGGGGACGAGGAGAAGGTGGTGGAAGAGTAAGACGCGAAAATCACCTTCCTCCCGACAGATACACCAGAAATACATCTACACGTGGAACAACTCCTACAGAACACCTACTGAATGCAGGCAGAAGACCTCAGACCTCCCAAAAGGCAAGAAAATCCCCACGTACCTCAGTAGGGCAAAAGAAAAAAGAATAAACAAAGACAAAATGACAGGGACGGGACCTGCACCAGTGGGAGGGCGCTGTGAAGGAGGAAAGGTTTCCACACACTAGGAAGACGCTTCACGGGCGGAGACTGCGGGTGGCGGAGGGGGGAAGCTTCGGAGCTGTGGAGGAGAGCACAGCAACAGGGGTGTGGAAGGCAAAGCGGAGAGATTCCCGCACAGAGGATCGGTGATGACCGGCACTCACCAGCCCAAGAGGCTTGTCTGCTCACCCTCTGGAGTGGGCAGAGCTGGGAGCTGAGGCTCAGGCTTTGGTCAGAGCGCAGGGAGAGGACTGGGGTTTGCTGCGTGAACACAGCCTGCAGGGGGTTAGTGCTCCACGGCTAGCCGGGAGGGAGTCTGGGGAAAAATCTGGACCTGCCAAAGAGGCAAGAGACTTTTTCTTTCCTATTTGTTTCCTGGTGCGCAAGGAGAGGGGATTAAGAGAGCTGCTTAAAGGAGCTCCAGAGACGGGCGCGAGCAGCGGCTAAAAGTGCGGACCACAGAGACGGGCATGGGATGCTAAGGCTGCTGCTGCTGCCACCAAGAAGCCTGTGTGTGAACACAGGTCACTCTCCACACCCCCCTTCTGGGAGCCTGTGCAGCCTGCCACTGCCAGGGTCCTGGGATCCAGGGACAACTTCCCGGGGAGAACACATGGTGCGCTTCAGGCTCCTGCAACGTCACCCCGGGCTCTGCCACTGAAGGCTCGCCCTGCACATCGTGCCCCTCCCTCCCCCTGGCCTGAGTGAGCCACAGTCCCCAAAGCAGCTGCTCCTTTAACTCCTTCCTGTCTGAGCAAAAAGAGACGCCCTCCAGCGACCAACACGCAGAAGCGGGGCCAAATCCGAAGCTGAGTACCGGGAGCTCTGAGAATAAAGACGAGAAAGGGAAATCTCTCCCAGCTGCCTCAGAAGCAGAGGATTAAAGCTCCACAATCAACTTGATGTACCCTGCATCTGTGGAATACATGAATAGACAACGAATCATCCCAAATTGAAGAGGTGGATTTTGAGAGCAAGATTTATGATTTTTTCCCATTTTCCCCTTTTTGTGATTGCGTATGTGTATGTTTCTGTGTGAGATTTTGTCTGGATAGCTTTGCTTCTACCATTTGTACTAGGGTTCTATCCGTCCGTTCTTTTTTAAAAACTATTTTCTTAATAATAATTTTTTATTTTAATAACTTAATATTATTCTATCTTATTTTACTTTATTTTATCTTTCTTTCTTTGTTTCTTCCTTCCTTCCTTTCTTTCTTTCTTTCTTTCTGCTTTCTACTTTTTCTCACTTTTATCCTGAGCCATGTGGATGAAAGGGTCTTGGTGCTCCAGCCAGGAGTCAGTGCTGTGCCTCTGAGGTGGGCGAGCCAACTTCAGGACACTGGTCCACAAGACACCTCCCAGCTCCACCTAATATCAAATGTCAAAAATCTCCCAGAAATCTCCATCTCAACAACAGCACCCAGCTTCATTCAACGACCAGCAAGCTACAGTGCTGGACACGCTATGCCAAACAACTAGCAAGACAGGAACACAACCCCACCCATTAGCAGAGAGGCTGCCTAAAATCATAATAAGTCCACAGACACCCCAAAACACACCACCAGACGTGGACCTGCCCACCAGAAAGACAAGATCCAGTTTCATCCACCAGAACACATGTACTAGTCTCCTCCACCAGGAAGCCTACACAACACACTGAACCAACATTAGCCACTGAGGACAGACACCAAAAACAACAGGAGCTATGAACCTGCAGCTTGCAAAAAGGAGCCTCCAAACACAGTAAGATAAGCACCACGGGAAGGCAGAAAAACACACAGCAGATGAAGGAGCAAGTTAAAAACCCACCACACCTAACAAATGAAGAGGAAATAAGCAGCCTACCCGAAAAAGAGTTCAGAAAAAATGATAGTAAAGATGATCCAAAATCTTGGAAATAGAATAGACAAAATGCAAGAAACATTTAACAAGGACCTAGAAGAACAAAAGATGAAACAAACAATGATGAACAACACAGTAAATGAAGTAAAAAATACTCTAGATGGGATCAATAGCAGAATAACTGAGGCAGCAGAATGGATAAGGGACCTGGAAGAAAAAATAGTGGAAATAACTACTGCAGGGCACAATAAATAAAAAAGAATGAAAAGAACGGAGGACAGTCTCAGAGACCTCTGGGACAACATTAAACGCACCAACATTTGAATTATAGGGGTTCCAGAAGAAGAAGAGAAAAAGAAAGGGACTGAGAAAATATTTGAAGAGATTATACTTGAAAACTTCCCTAATATGGGAAAGGAAATAGTTAATCAAGTCCAGGAAGCACAGAGAGTCCCATACAGGATAAATCCAAGGAGAAATAGGCAAAGACACATATTAATCAAACTGTCAAAAATTAAATACAAAGAAAACATATTAAAAGCAGCAAGGGAAAAACAACAAATAACACACAAGGGCATCTCCATAAGGTTAACAGCTGATCTTTCAGCAGAAAATCTGCAAGCCAGAAGGGACTGGCAGGACATATTTAAGGTGATGAAGGAGAAAAACCTGCAACCAAGATTACTCTACCCAGCAAAGATCTCATTGAGATTTGATGGAGAAATTAAAACCTTTACAGAGAAGCAAAAGCTGAGAGAGTTCAGCACCACAAAACCAGCTTTATGAAAAATGCTAAAGGAACTTCTCTAGGCAAGAATCACAAGAGAAGGAAAAGACTTACAATAAAAAACCCAAAGCAATTAGGAAAATGGAATTAGGAACATACATATCGATAATTCACTTAAATGAAAATGGACTAATTGCTCCCACCAAAAGACACAGATTGGCTGAATGGATACAAAAACAAGACCCATATATATGCTGTCTACAAGAGATCCACTTAAGATCTAGAGACACATACAGACTGAAAGTAAGGGGATGGGAAAAGATATTCCATGCAAATGGAAACCAGAAGAAAGCTGGAGTAGCAATTATCATATCAGACAAAATAGATTTTAAAATAAAGACTATTAGAAGAGACAAAGGACACTACATAATGATCAAGGGATTAATCCAAGAAGATATATCAATTGTAAATATTTATGCACCCAACATAGGAGCACCTCAATACATCAGGCAAATACTAACAGCCATGAAAGGGGAAATCAACAGTAAAACATTCATAGTCGGAGACTTTAACACCCCACTTTCACCAAAGGACAGATCATCCAAAATGAAAATAAATAAGGAACCACAAGCTTTAAATGATACCTTAAACAAGATGGACTTAATTGATATTTATAAGACATTCCATCCAAAAACAACAGAATAGGTACTTTTCTCAAGTGCTCATGGAATATTCTCCAGGATAGATTATATTTGGGGTCACAAATCAAGCCTTGGTAAATTTAAGAAAATTGAAACTGTATCAAGTATCTTTTCTGACCACAACACTATGACACTAGATATCAATTACATGAAGAGATCTGTAAAAAATACAAACACAAGGAGGCTAAACAATACACTACTTAATAACGAAGTGATCACTGAACAAATCAAAGAGGAAATCAAAAAATACCTAGAAACAAATGAAAATGGAGACACGAGGACCCAAAATCTATGGGATGCAACAAAAGCAGTTCTAAGAGGGAAGTTTATAGCAACACAATCCTACGCTAAGAAAGAGGAAACATCTCGAATAAACAACCTAATATTGCACGTAAAGCAATTAGAGATAGAACAAAAAAAAACCAAAATTAGCTCAAGGAAAGAAATCATAAAAATCAGATCAGAAATAAATGAAAAAGAAATGAAGGAACCGACAGCAAGAATCAATAAAACTAAAAGCTGCTTCTTTGAGAAGATAAACAAAATTGATAAGCCATTAGCCAGACTCATCAAGAAAAAAAGGGAGAAGACACCAATCAATAGAATTAGAAATGAAAAAGGAGAAGTAACAACTGACACTGCAGAAATACAAAAGGTCATGAGAGATTACTACAAGCAACTATATGCCAATAAAATGGACAATCTGGAAGAAATGGACAAATTCTTAGAAATGCACAACCTGCCAAGACTGAACCAGGAAGAAATAGAAAATATGAACAGACCAATCACAAGCACTGAAGTTGAAACTGTGGTTTAAAAACTTCCAACAAACAAAAGCACAGCACCAGATGGCTTCACAGGCGAATTCTATCAAATATTTACAGAAAAGCTAACACTTACCTTCTCAAACTCTTCCAAAATATAGCAGAGGGAGGAACACTCCCAATCTCATTCTACAAGGCTACCATCACCTTGATACCAAAACCAGACAAGGATGTCATAAAGAAGGAAAACTACAGGGCAATATCACTGATGAACATAGGTGCAAAAATCCTCAACAAAACACCAGCAAACAGAATCCAACAGCACATTAAAAGGATCATACACCACGATCAAGTGGGGTTTATTTTAGTAATGCAAGGATTCTTCAATATATGCAAATCAATCAACGTGATACACCATTTTAAGAAACTGAAGGAGAAAAAACATATTATCATCTCAATAGATGCAGAGAAAGCTTTCAACAAAATTCAACACTCATTTAAGATAAAAACCCTGTAGAAAGTAGGCATACGGAGAACTTTCCTCAACATACTAAAGGCCGTATATGACAAACCCACAGCCAACATCATCCTCAAAGGTGAAAAACTGAAACCATTTCCACTAATATCAGGAAGAAAAAAAGGTTGCCCACTCTCACCACTCTTATTCAACATACTTTTGGAAGTTTTAGCCACAGCAATCAGAGAAGAAAAGGAAATAAAAAGAAACCAAATCAGAAAAGAAGAAGTAAAGCTGTCACTGTTTGCAGATGGCATGATACTATACATAGAGAATCCTAAAGATGCTATCAGAAAACTGCTAGAGCTAATCAATTAATTTAGTAAAGTAGCGGGATATGAGATTAATGCACAGAAATCTCTGGCATTCCTATACACTAATGATGAAAAATCTGAAAGTGAAATCAAGAAAACACCCCCATTTACCATTGCATCAAAAACAATAAAATATCTAGGAATAAACCTACCTAAGGAAACAAAAGACCTGTATGGAGAAAATTATAAGGCACTGATGAAAGAAATTAAAGATGATACAAGTAGATGGCGAGATAAACCATGTTCTAGGATTGGAAGTATCAACATTGTGAAAATGACTTTACTACCCAAAGCAATCTACAGATTTAATGCAATCCCTATCAAACTACCACTTGTATTTTTCACAGAACTAGAACAAAAAAATTCACAATTTGTATGGAAACATGAAAGACCTCGAATAGTCAAAGCAATCTTGAGAACTAAAAACGGAGGTGAAGGAATCAGGCTCTCTGACTTCAGACTATACTACAAAGCTACAGTAATCAAGACAGTATGGTACTAGCACAAAAGCAGAAAGATAGATCAATGGAATAAGATAGAAAGCCCAGAGATAAACCCATGCACATATGGTCACCTTATCTTTGATAAAGGAGGCAGGAATGTACAGTGGAGAAAGGACAGCCTCTTAAATAAATGGTGCTTGGAAAACTGGGCAGGTACATGTAAAAGTATGAGATTAGATTGCTCCCTAACATCATACAGAAAAATAAGCTCAAAAAGGATTCAAGACCTAAATGTAAGGCCTGAAACTATCAAACTCTTAGAAGAAAACATAGGCAGGACACTCTATGACATAAATCACAGCAAGACCCTTTTTGACCCACCTCCTAGAGAAATGGAAGTAAAAGCGAAAATAAACAAATGGGATCTAATGAAACTTCAAAGCTTTTGCACAGCAAAGGGAACCATAAACAAGACCAAAAGACAACCCTCAGAATGGGAGAAAATATTTGCAAATGAAGCACCTGACAAAGGATTAATCTCCAAAATTTACAGGCTGGTCATGCAGCTCAATAACAAAAAACCAAATAACACAATACAAAAATGGGCAGAGAACCTAAATAGACATTTCTCCAAAGAAGATATACAGATATACAACAAACACATGAAAGAATGCTCAACATCATTAATCATTAGACAAATGCAAATGAAAACTACAATGAGATATCTTCTCACACCTGTCAGAATGGCCATAATCAAAAAATCTAGAAACAATAAATGCTGGAGAGGGTGTGGAGAATAGGGAACACTCTTGCACTGCTGGTGGGAATGTGAATTGGTGCAGCCACTGTGGAGAACAGTGTGGAGGTTCCTTAAAAAACTGCAAATAGAACTACCATATGACACAGGGATCCTACTACTGGGCATATACCCTGAGAAAACCATAATTCAAAAAGAGACATGTACAAAAATATTTGTTGCAGCTCTCTTTACAGTAGCCAGGAGATGGAAGCAACCTAAGTGCCCATCATCGGATGAATGGATAAAGAAGATGTGGCACACATATACAATGGACTATTACTCAGCCATAAAAAGAAATGAAATTGAGCTATTTGTAATGAGGTGGATGGACCTAGAGTCAGTCATACAGAGTGAAGTAAGTCAGGAAGAGAAAGACAAATACCGTATGCTAACACATATATATGGAATTTAAGGAAAAATTATGTCATGAATAACCTAGGTGTAAGACAGGAATAAAGACACAGACCTACTAGAGAATGGACTTGAGGATATGGGGAGGGGGAAGGGTAAGCTGTGACAAAGTGAGAGAGTGGCATGGACATATATACACTACGAAACATAAAATAGATAGCTAGTGGAGAGCAGCTGCATAGCACAGGGAGATCAGCTTGGTGCTTTGTGACCACATAGAGGGGTGGGGTAAGGATGGTGGGAGGGAGGGAGACGCAGGAGGGAAGAGATATGAGGACATATGTATATGTATAACTGATTCACTTTGTTATAAAGCAGGAACTAACACACCATTGTAAAGCAATTATACTCCAATAAAGATGTTAAAAATAAAGAAAAGGATCTTGCTGTGATTTATGTCAGGAAAGCTTTATTAATATGGGTCAATTTTGCAAATATTTTTGCATAAAAGCAAATTGGTAATTTACATGATTTCAGTCACTTTTCTATTTTGAAATGTCTACTTTTTAGTGGTTTCATTAATGTATTCAATATTTTCTGATCACTTACTATGTAGTAGGCTGTGTGCTGGGGATAAGATAGTAAAGAAGGTCAAAAATTATTAAAGTGTTCTGCCCTCAAAAAGCTCACAGTTCAGTGAGAGATGTAATCACAAGCAAATGTATAATTTGTGATGTGTTCTGTGATGAAGAGCAAGATGTTAAAGAAACAAGATATTGAATACATCCATATTTTATTGACATTAATTTTTTAAAGTGCATCTAAAATTTGATGAAATATGGTAGAATTTTCTTCATAGATTTGTTGTTGTGAGGATTAAATGAGTTACTATATGCAAAGCTTAGAGAGCATAGCTAGAATCATAGCAAATACTCATTGAACATTAGTTACTATTACCCTCATTCTCTAGGGTTGTTTGGAGGAGTTAATGCAGTAAGGTTTCTGAGTGTACCTGGTATAAGATTTAAGTGCCAGGTAGGAAGCCTGTGCGTATGGAAGGCATTAAGGTTGTGTAATTCGTGCCTCTTTGTCAGTGAATGCTTTATGGCTTATGTTAGATGAGTTGGCCAGGGCCAGAGGAAAAAATTGCTGAGGGCCCTGTTTTGCCATGAGTTTATTTCATTGTGAGGAAAAACAATTTAGCTCTTGCCACCTTACTGGGCCCTTCCCACTCCTTCCTTTTGCTTTTTGTTGTGGGTAAGTTCATGACACTGAGATACCGCTGGCCAAAGGCCCAGGAGCTGGACTTTGTCTCATGGAGTCTGAGACAGGTTGGGGGGCTCCAGGGAACTTCTTGGCTTCCTTTCTCTTCCAAGGAGAAGTAGGCAAGGGCCAGAAAAGTCAAGGACATTTTAATGACCCAGAAATTAGGATGACTGAGGGAGTGGACTAGAGCTAACTCAGACTGAGCTGATGTCTCACTAGTCTCACAAAGTGGTTTTCTTTAAATGGAAATATTAATTCAGCAGGTCTCTAAACTACTTTGCTGATTTTGGTACCCCTAAACGTGAGAGGATCTCCCAATCTGAAGAATCTTCTGGGAAACAGAGCTCCCAGTTTTGCTGGGCTGCCCATTCAATGTTCCTGAGGTTTACCTCTGTTCTGCTATTCCTAGTCCCCAAGAATGGAGGGATCTAAGTAGCACCTATAAGGAACAGTATAGATAAGACTGGACACAGTATTAGAGTCTTAGGTTCCAATTCCAGATCTGACACTTGCTAGTGTGTGTCCTTGGGTAAGCCATTTCAGTTTGTGGAACATACGTTTCATCATCTGTCTTACCTGAGGGCAAGAGATCAGGACCTCATGAAGCCAATAAGAAGATTAAATATGATAACAAAGATTCCAGCAGGAGCAGCTACTCTTAAGTCATTTGCTGAATAATGGTCCTCTTCTTTGTAAGTCATCCTCTCCAAGGAAGAGTGACACACAGGGGATGACAAGGGTTAAAGAGGAGTCAAAGTTGGAGGTCAATAAGGTGACAAATATGTATCTGTAACCCCCCTCATAGCAGAATGAGGTAATGCATGAAAAGGCGTATAATAAACACAGGGGCTGACATAATAGGTTTTTACGAAGTGCTAGTTTCCTTCCTTCCACCCTTCCTTTTTCAGGGGAAAAACAACTATTTTGGAACCTCTTTGTTCCTGGTATCTTCCCTTGGGAAGCTCAGATAATGTCATTAAGCTGCTTTATTAGTGTATAGTAGATTAGCTCAGTTAATTAGCACACCTCATTATTGAAGCCAACAGGCCTAATTCAACTCCTCTGTGGGTCATTTACCTTTGCTCTTCTCATTCACCATGGACCATACAAATAACAGCATGTCAACTTGTTTGAAGGGTAGGGATGCATATCAGAGATGAAAATGTCCACACTGTCAATGTGAGGGAGGGGTTGGTTTGGTGTTCTCCTTTCTTATTGCTATTAAAACACCAAATCTACCCTCAGGGTGGAGGAGTAATAATGAGACAGTGTTGACTCAGAAAACATCAGAGTTCAAGAGGACTTCAGGGATCACCCAGTTCAATTCTCTCTCCTCTCATTTGCCAGATGGAAAGACTCAGGCTCAAAGAGAGTCTTGATCAAGAGTCTTACAAATTGTCAAAGTCAGAGTTGAGACGACTGACTCCTATAGTTAACTATTCTTCCCACAAGCCGATGGTGCCTCTCTGAAATTAAGTTCAGTTCCCAAAATGGCACCTAGTTATGCTCTAAGAGTCTTTTGAGAGCAGGAGCCAAGCCTTATGAATTGAGTAGCGAGAGTGAATCAGGTCATGAAAGGGCAGCAGTCATGTGGTAAGACTCTCTAATTAGCCTGGAGGAGCCTCAAGGTGTCCAAAGTCATGGTGTCTTTCTGACTTTCTGAGAAAAATTGGTTATTTATTCCTTTTTTTCCTCTGAAATTGGAAACAGTAGGGTTATTGTGGCCTGAGCCCCATGTCCTGGCCTCCTAGGGACTAGCACTGAGCTTTGTGCAAGGCCCTCTTCCTTCAACTATGAAGTTGATACTGCATGAGACCTTTATCAATAGAGGATGTTTCCTTGGCAACCAATGAGGGGATTGGTTACTTTGGGTAACTCTTCTATCTCCTTGGATCCCTTTGGGACCCTGGTAGCTCCTGAGGAATAAAAATGTCCAAAATGTAACAGAAATAAAATTTTGTTTTTTCCTATTAAAATACTAAATTAAATAAAATGAAAGATAGTGGAGTTTTCTGGGCAACTTCCCAGGGTTGGACCTCCCACTGTCACTTGGGGAATACCTCTTGGTTGCCCTTTCTTTCTCTATTACTCTTTATGTGGAGAAGAGGGAGGTGACAATAGTCAGGAGGAATAAACTCCACACTGTGATAACAGAAACAAACATTTCAGTATGAAAAAGTCTAGAGGGTACAGGGGTATCCTATGTATTATTATTTTTTTTCCCAATTTTATTGAGAAATAATTGACATATCATGTACTATTCTTATTCTTGCAACTTCTCATGCATTTGAAATAATTTCCAAATAAAAAGTAATTAATATGTTAAAAATCTAGGATCTTATTTATGAGCTGTCCTGGGCCCTGTCAGATAAAGGTACCTGTGCAGATAGATGGCAGGTAGAACCTAGGCCAGGACAAGGCAGCCAGGGGCAGATTAATGGGAGATAGAATCTTCTTTTTTGGGATTAGGGGGAACAGATTATAACCTGGGCATTTTTTGATTCATCTAGTCTGAAAAATTTGTACCAGCATGAGTGGATCTGGCTAATAATTGGAGTTTCTTCTGCTAATTCCAGACCAGTGTTCTTTTCACTTCATCATGTTTAGTGTCTAATTTACTTCTGCTTTATGCTCATGCACTATTATATCACTGAATAACAATAGTATACAGCTATTAATGTTCATGAAGGACTATGTTCAAAGGTCCTAGTACACACATTATCTCACTTAACCTTCACAACATTCCAAAGAGATATGTGCTATTTCCCAGATAAGGAAACAGGCTCAGACAGGTTAAACAATTTGCCCAAGATTTCACAGACAGCAAGTTGTGGAAACAAAATTCAAATACAGATGTCTGTCTGACTTCAGAACCTATGCTCATAATTACTACTTTATGATATCTGTCTTGAAGGATTCTTTTGACCCACCATGGGTAGAGCATATAATTTGACTTTCATCCCAAGGAAGAGGAATGGTCTTTATATGCAGTAGTGCATTATGACTGATGGCAAACATCTTTGAAACAGATGAATGGAGAGAAGTGCAGTCTGTGTTTGGGGAACCAAATTCTGTCTGTTGGGATATACCTTCTTCCTAGGGAAATATAACCCATTCTCTGGTCTCACTTGTCTGTGTTCTACTCCTAATCCAGTCCATATGCTTCAGGAAAATTTGTGGAATTAGTGGACAGCTGCTAAGGAGGCTATATGTTTTAAGTAGTGAGGGAAGGTGGAAAGAGGAACACTATAGACCCCTAAATACAGAAAGTTCTGTCATTTCATCATTGTATTGGTGGGTTCTAATTGCTTCATTAATGGCCAATTAATTGTATGGCTATATCAAATCTGAATTTATAGAAGTCTGTAATGAGAAGGTGACCTAGAAGGCTTCATCCAGCTCTGGTACTAAGTCTTTTAGGAGGATATTAACAGAACTTTTTCAGAAGACAGAAAGTCAATTTATGAAGGAGCTGGATACCATAACACATGGAGAGTTTTAGAACCAGGGCTGTTTGGTGAGAAGTGATAACTTAGAGAAATCCAAATTGATATCCTTATCCCTGACTCTTCCCTCTATCTAATATCCCACATCCAGCCACCAGTCATGTGGTTCTAACTCTTGAATATCTCTCAAAATCCAAGAGCAAAAATGGAAAATTATAGAATAAAATAATTCACAAAAAGACAAACCTGAATGGCTCATTAGTATATGAGTATATATTCAATTTATCTGGAGAAAAGATAAAATAATGAATGGTCACTTTATAGAGATAAAAGTGACAAAATTAGTAAGGAGGAAAATATCAAGTATTGATGAGCATATGGGAAATAGGAATACTCAGGCACTACTGATGGGAGTGTAAACTGAAGGAAAATCTGGCAATACTTTATCAAATTACATGCATGTTATCCCTACTTTTACTCTCTTTGGGTTCATTCAACTTTTCCTTTTCTAAATTCTTGAGTGCTTAAATTATTAATTTTGAGCCTTTCTTCTTTTCTAATATAAATATTCATAGGTAAATATGTTCTTACAAGTACCACTTTAGTTTTTCTATGTAGTATCTTCATTATTTTTCAGTTCTAAGTATTTTCAAGTTTTTCATTGATTTCTTCTTTGATTCATGAGTTGTTTAGTAGGGTATTTTTCATTTCTAAATATATCTTTAATTATCTTTTTATAATTGGTTTCTAAATTGATTGCATTTTTTGAGCTGTAGGATGCCAATCATTTGAAATTTGTTAAGGTTAGTCTTAGGGCCTAGCACATGGTCAATTTTCACAAATGTTCATGCATGCTTAAAAATAATATGTATCCTCCAAATTCTGGGTATGAAATTCTGTATATAATTTTTTGAACTCCAGCAGTTCAAATTTGATTGTTATTTTGTTCACGTCTTCTATAACTTTACTGACTCTGTCTGCTTGATCAATACTGAGAAGGATGTGTTAAACTTCCCATGGTGATGGTATAAGTTGTCTATTTCTCCTTATCGTGCTGTTATTTTTTTTCTTTATAAAATTTGAGCCTAAATTGTTAGATACGTATAAATTTATATTTGTTATATCTTAGTGATTAATTGATCATTTTGTCACTGTATAGTGACCACCTTTATCGTTACTAATGCTTTTTGCTTCATGGTCTATTTTGACTGATATTAACATAGCCACAGCAACCTTTTTTCCATTATTAGTATTTGCCTGTTATATATTTTTCCATACTTTGACATTCACACTTGCTGTGCCATTCCGTTTTAGGTGTATCTCTTTTGAACTGTTTACAGCAGGATTTAAAAAATATTCTGATGACCTCTGTCATTTAACATAGTAAATTTACTGTGATTGCTGATAATTTTTGTTTATTTGTATGCACTTATTATTTGTCCCATTTACTCTATTTCCCCCTTTTTCCCCCTAACTTTTTACCATATTTTGCAATGATTAGAGCTTTTCCTCCTTACTCTATATTTTTCTCCTTCTATCATTTGGAAGTTATATGCTCTGTTTAGTCTTTTAGTGTTTACTCTAGCTGTATTAACATGCATACTTAACTAACAAAATTCTAATTTTAGCTCAAGTTTTGACCTTCCTCCTAAACAATAAAAGGATTTTAAAATACTTTAATCATCCAGTCCTAAAGTATATGCTATTTCTATCAAGTATTTTAGTACTATCCTTTTTTTTTTACTTGGTGCTGTGTATGGTTTTAGTATCAGGGTGATGCTGGCCTTTTCCAATGAGTTCAAAAGCAACCGTTTCACTTTAAATTTTTGAAATGGTTTGAGAAGGATAGGTGTTAACTCTTCTTTAAGTGTTTGGTAGAATTCACCTGTGAAACGATCTGGTCCTGCACTTTGTTTTTTGGATTTTTTTTTATTACTAAGTCAATTTTATTACTGGTATTCAGTCTGGTCATATTTTTTATTCCATCTTGATTTAGCCTTGGGAGATTGTATATTTCTAGGAATTTATCCATTTCTTCTAGGTTGTACATTTTATTAGTATACAAATGTTTGTTGCAATCTCTTATGATACTGTGTATTTCTGTGGTGTCAGATGTAACTTCTCTTTTTCATTTCTGATTTTATTCATTTGGCCTGTCTCTCATTTTTTCTTGAAGATACTGACTAGAGATTTTTCAAAGTTTTTAATCTTTTCTTAGAACCAGCTCTTAATGACATTGATCTTTTGTATATATTTTTTATCCTCTATTTCATTTATTTCTGGTCTGATTTTTATTATTTATTTCTTTCTACTAAATTTGGGTTTTGTTTTTTCTTCTTTTTCTAGCCCTTTAGGTGTAAGGTTAGATTATTTATTTGAGATATTTCTTGTTTCCTGATGTAGGCTTGTATTGTTCTAAACTTTCCTTTATGTACTGCTCTTGCTGCGTCCCATAGAATTTGGATTGTTGTGTTTCCATTTTTATTTGCCTCCAGGTATTTTTTGATTTGCTGTTTGATTTCTGCAGTGATCCATTGGTTATTTAGTAGCATGTTGTTTAGCCTTCACATGTTCGTGTTTTTGCAGTTTTTTTCTGGTTGTTGATTTCTAGTCATAGCATCGTGGTTGGAAAATATGCTTGATATGATTTCAATCTTCTTAAATTTATTGAGACTTGTTTCTTGGCTTAGAATGTTATCTATCCTGGAGACTGTTCTATGTACACTTGAAAATAATGTGTATTCTGCTTCTTTTGGATGGATATATATAGGTCCCATCTGGTGTATAGTGTCACTTAAGGCTTGTTTTTCCTTATTTTTTATTTTCTGCCTGCACGATCGGTCCATTGATGTAATTGGGATGTTAATGCCCCCTACTATTATTTTTATGCTGTCAACTTCTCCCTTTAAGTTCATTAATATTTGCTTTATATATTTAGGTGCTCCTATGTTGGCTGCATAAATATTTAGAATTGTTATATCTTGTTGGATTGATCCTTTTATCATTATGTAATGCCCTTCTTTGTCTCCTGTTACAGTCTTTGCTTTACAGTCTATTTTGCTGATATAAGTGTTAGTACCTGAGCTTTATTTTCATTTCCGTTTGCATGGAATACCTTTATCTACTCCACCACTTTCAGTCTGTGTGTGTGTTTAGGTCTGAAGTAAGCCTCTTATAGTCAGCATATACATAGGTGGTTTTTTAAAATTCATTTAATCACTCTATGTCTTTTGATTGGAGAAAATATTCCATTTACATTTTAAGTAATTATTGATAGGTATATATTTATTGCCATTTTACTTATTTTATTTATTTATTTTTTTTGGTGGTATGCGGGCCTCTCACTGTTGTGGCCTCTCCTGTTGCAGAGCACAGGCTCCAGATGTGCAGGCTCAGCGGCCATGGCTCACGGGCCCAGCCGCTCCGTGGCATGTGGGATCTTCCTGGACCAGGGCACGAATCCGTGTTCCCTGCATCAGCAGGCGGACTCTCAACCACTGCGCCACCAGGGAAGCCCTATTGCCATTTTATTAATTGTTTGGGGGTTTTTTGGTAGTTCTTTTTGTTCCTTTCTTCTTCCTTTGCTTTCTTCCCTTGTGATTTGGTGCACATATTTAGTGTTATGCTGGGTTTCCTTTCTTTTTTGTGTGTATCTATTATAGATACATGTTTGTTGTTGCCATGAGGTTTATGTATAACTATAATGACTATATATGAATATATATATGATTATTTTAAGTTGATGATTTCTTACTTTCACACACATTCTAACAACCCTGCATTTTTATCCCCCCTGCATTTAATTTTTGACATAATATGTTACATCTTTTTCTTTTGTGTATCCCTTAACTAGTTTTTGTGGATATAGTTGATTTTACTACTTTTGCCTTTTAACCTTCCTATTAGCTTTATTCTATTTTTTAAAATTATTTATTTTATTTTATTTATTTTTGGCTGTGTTCAGTCTTTGTTGACGTGCATGGGCTTTCTCTAGTAGTGGCAAGTGTGGGCTACTCTTTGTTTCAGTGCACAGGCTTCTCATTGTGGTAGCTTCTCTTGTTGTGGAGCATGGGCTCTAGGTGTGCAGGCTTCAGAAGCTGTGGCATGCGGGCTATAGCGCACAGGCTCAGTAGTTGTGACACATGGGCTTAGTTGCTTTGTGGCATGTGGGATCCTCCCAGACCAGGGCTCGAACTCTTGTCTCCTGCATTGGCAGGCAGATTCTTAACCACTGTGCCACCAGGGAAGCCCCCTATTAGCTTTATAAGGGTTAATCTTCTACTTTTTCTGAATATTTATCTTAACCAGTGAGATTTTTCTTCATAATTATTATATATCTAGTTGTAGTCTTTTCTTTTCCACTTAGAGAAATCACTTTAACATTTATGGTAAAGCCAATTTTAGTGCTATTGAACTCATTAACTTTTGATTATCTGTAAAACTCTATTTCTCCTTCAAATCTGAATGAGAGCCTTGTTGGGCAGAGTATTCTTGTTTGTAGGGGATTTTTACCTTTCATCATTTTGAATGTATCATGAAACTCCCTTCTGGCCTGCAAAGTTTCTGCTGAAATATCTGCTGATTTCCATAAGGGAATTCCTTGTATGAAACGAGTTGCTTTTCTCTTGCTGTCTTTATCTTTCATTTTTGCCATTTTATTTACAAAGTGTCTTTGTGTGGATATCTTTGGGTTCATCTTGTTCGGAATTCTTTGCTTCCTGGATCTGGATATTGTTGTTGTTCCCCAGGATAAGGAAGTTTTCAGCCATTATATCTTCAAATATGTTCTCTGCCTTCTCCTTTATCTCTTCTCCTTCTAATACCCTATAATGTGAATATTAGTATGCTTTATGTTATCTCAGAGGTCTCTTAAACTGTCCTCATTTCTTTTAATTCTTATTTTTTCTTTTTTCTGTTCAGTTTCAAAGATTTTCTCCACTCTGCCTTCTAGCATGCTGATCCATTCCTCTGCATCATTTAATCTACTGTTGATTCCTTCTAGTGTATTGCTCATTTCAATTATTGTATTCATCTTTGTTTGGTTCTTCTGTACATTTTCTAACTCTTTGTTAAAAGCTTCTAACTTCTCACTGTTCATTAAATCTTGTCCTGAGTTCTTTGAATGCTATTTTTCTTTTTACACAACTTTATTGGACTAAAATTGATTTACAATGTTGGGTTAGTTTCTGCTGTATAATGAAGTGAATCAGCTATATGAATACATATATCCCCATATCTCCTCCCTCTTCAGCCTCCCTCCCACCCTCCCAATCCCACCCCTCTAAGTGGTCACAAAGAACCAAGCTGATCTCCTTGTGCTATGTAGATGCTTCCCACTAGCTATCTATTTTACATTTAGTAGTATACATATGTCAGTGCTACTCTCTCACTTTGTCCCATCTTCCCCATCCCCACCCCTGCCCCATGTCCTCAAGTCTATTTTCTCTGTCTGCGTCTTTATTCCTGTCCAGCCACTAGGTTCATGAGAACCCTTATTTTTTCTTAGATTCCGTATATATATGTTAGCATACAGTATTTGTTTTACTCTTTCTGACTTACTTCATTCTATATGACAGGCTCTAGGTCCATTCACCTCACTACAAATAACTCAATTTCGCTTCTTTTTATGGCTGAGAATTATTCCATTGTGTGTGTGTGTATATATATATACATGTCACATCTTCTTTATCCATTCATCTATTGATGGGCATTTAGGTTGCTTCCATGTCCTGGGCATTGTAAATAGAGCTGCAATGAACATTGTGGTACACGACTCTTCTTGAATTATGGCTTTCTCAGGGTATATGCCCAGTAGTGGGATTGCTGGGTCATATGGTAGTTCTACTTTTAGATTTTTAAGGAACCTCCATACTGTTCTCCATAGTGGCTGTTTCAATTAACATTCCCACCAATAGTTCAAGAGGGCTCGCTTTTCTCCACAACCTCTCCCGAATTTTTTGTTTGTAGATATTTTATGACGGCCATTCTGATTGGTATGAGGTGATAACTCATTGTGGTTTTGATTTACATTTCTCTAATGATTAGTGATGTTGAGCACCTTTTCATGTGTTTTTTGGCCATCTGTATATCTTCTTTGGAGAAATGTCTATTTAGGTTTTCTTTCCATTTTAGATTGGGTTGTTTTTCTTTTTTGATATTGAGCTGCATGAGCTGCTTGTATAATTTGGAGATTAATCTTTTGTCAGTTGCTTCATTTGCAAATAATTTCTCCCACTCTGAGGGTTGTCTTTTTGTCTTGTTTATGGTTTCCTTTGCTGTGCAAAAGCTTATGTTTCATTAGGTCCCATTTGTTTATTTTTGTTTTTATTTCCATTACTCTAGGGAAAAAAGGATCTTGCCTGTGATTTATGTCATTCAGGGTTCTGCCTATGTTTTCCTCTAAGAGTTTTATAGTGTCTGGCCTTAAATTTAGGTCTTTAATCCAATTTGACTGTGTTTTTGTGTATGTTGTCAAGAAGTGTTTTAATTTCATTCTTTTACATGTAGCTGTCAAGTTTTCCCAGTACCACTTTTTTTTTTTTTTTTGCAGTACGCGGGCCTCTCACTGTTGTGGCCCCTCCCCTTGCGGAGCACAGGCTCCGGACGCGCAGGCTCACCGGCCATGGCTCACGGGCTTATGTGGGATCTTCCCGGACCGGGGCACGAACCCGTGTCCCCTGCATCGGCAGGCGGACTCTCAACCACTGCGCCACCAGGGAAGCCCCCAGTACCACTTTTTGAAGAGGCTGTCTTTTCTCCATTGTATATTATTGCCTTCTTTGTCAAAGATAAGTTGACCATATGTGTGTAAGTTTATCTCTGGGCTTTCCATCCTGTTTCACTGATCTATATATCTGTTTTTGTGCCAGTACCATAGTGTCTTTATTACTGTAGCATTGTAGTATCATCTGAAGACAGGGAGCCTGATTCCTCCAGCTCCATTTTTCTTTTTCAAGGTTGCCTTGAGGGTCTTTTGTGTTTCCATTCAAATTGTGAAATTTTTTCTTCTAGTTCTGTGAAAAATGCCATTGGTAGTTTGATAGGGATTACATTGAATCTGTAGATTGCTTTGCGTAGTATAGTCATTTACACAATGTTGATTCTTCCAATCCAAGAACATGGTATATCTCTCCATCTGTTTGTATCCTCTTTAATTTCTTTCATCAGTGTCTTACAGTTTTCTGCATACAGGTCTTTTGTCTCCTTAGGTAGGTTTATTCCCAGATATTTTATTCTTTTTGTTGGGATGGTAAATGGGAGTGTTTCCTTAATTTCTTTTTCAGATTTTTCATGGTTAATGTAGAGGAATGCAAGAGATTTCTGTGCATTAATTTTGTATCCTGCTACTTTACCGGATTCATTAATTACCTCTAGTAGTTTTCTGGTAGCATCTTTAGGATTCTCTATGAATAGTATCATGTCATCTGCAAACAGTGACAGTTTTACTTCTTCTTTTCCGATTTGGATTCCTTTTACTTCTTTTTCTTCTCTGATTTCTGGGGCTAAAATTTCCAAAACTGTTGAATAATAGTGGTGAAAGTGGGCACCCTTGTCCTGTTCCTGATCTTAGACGAAATGCTTTCAGTTTTTCACCATGGAGAATGATGTTGGCTGTGGGTTTGTCATGTATGGCCTTCATTATGTTGAGGTAGGTTCCCTTTATGGTTCCTTTCTGGAGATTTCTTTATTTTTATCATAAGTGGGTGTTGAATTTTGTTGAAAGCTTTTTCTGCACCAATTGAGATTATCATAGTTTTTATCCTTCAGTTTGTTCACATTGATTTTTGTATATTGAAGAATCCTTGCATTTCTGGGATAAAGCCCACTTGATCATGGTGTATGATCCTTTTAATGTGCTGTTGGATTCTGTTTGCTAGTATTTTGTTGAGGATTTTTGCATCTATGTTCATCAGTGATATTGGCCTGAAGTTTAATTTTGTGTGACATCTTTGTTTGGTATTGGTATCAGAGTGATGGTGGCCTCATAGAACGAGTTTGGGAGTGTTCCTCACTCTGCTAAATTTTGGAAGAGTCTGAGAAGGATAGGTGTTAGCTCTTCTCTAAATGTTTGATAGATTTCACCTGTGAAGCCATCTGTGCTAGGCTTTTGTTTGTTGGAAGATTTTTAATCACAGCTTCAATTTTAGTGATTGTGATTGGTCTGTTCATACTTTTTCTTCCTGGTTCAGTCTTAGAAGGTTGTACTTTTCTATGAATTTGTCCATTTCTTCCAGGTTTTCCATTTTATTTGCATATAGTTGCTTGTAGTAAACTCTCATGATCCTTTGTATTTCTGCATTGTCAGTTTTTACTTCTCCTTTTTCATTTCTTTTTTTTTTACATCTTTATTGGAGTATAATTTCTTTACAATGGTGTGTTAGTTTCTGCTTTATAACAAAGTGAATCAGTTATACATATACATATGTTCCCATATCTCTTCCCTCTTGCATCTCCCTCCCTCCCACTCTCCCTAACCCACCCCTCTAGGTGGTCAAAAAGCACCAAGCTGATCTCCCTGTGCTATATGGCTGCTTCCCACTAGCTATCTATTTTATATTTGGTAGTGTATATATGTCCATGCCACTCTCTCGCTTTGTCACAGCTTACAATTTCCCCTCCCCATATCCTCAAGTCCATTCTCTAGTAGGTCTGTGTCTTTATTCCTGTCTTACCCCTAGGTTCTTCGTGACATTTTTTTAAAATTCCATATATATGTGTTAGCATACGGTATTTGTCTTTCTCTTTCTGACTTAATTCACTCTGTATGACAGACTCTAGGTCTATCCACCTTATTACAAATAGCTGAATTTCGTTTCTTTTTATGGCTGAGTAATATTCCATTGTATATATGTGCCACATCTTCTTTATCCATTCATCCAATGATGGACACTTAGGTTGCTTCCATCTCCTGTCTATTGTAAATAAAGCTGCAATGAACATTTTCATACATGACTCTTTTTGAATTATGGTTTTCTCAGGGTATATGCCCAGAAGTGGTATTGCTGGGTCATATGGTAGTTCTATTTGTAGTTTTTTTAAGGAACCTCCATACTGTTCTCCATAGTGGCTGTACCAATTCACATTCCCACCAGCAGTGCAAGAGTGTTCCCTTTTCTCCACACCCTCTCCAGCATTTATTGTTTCTAGATTTTTTGATGATAGCCATTCTGACGGGTGTGAGATGATATCTCATTGTAGTTTTCATTTGCATTTCTCTAATGATTAATGATGTTGAGCATTCTTTCATGTGTTTGTTGGCAGTCTGTATATCTTCTTTGGAGAAATGTCTATTTAAGTCTTCTGCCCAATTTTGGATTGGGTTGTTTGTTTTTTTGTTATTGAGCTGCGTGAGCTGCTTGTAAATTTTGGAGTTTAATCCTTTGTCACTTGCTTCATTTGAAAATATTTTCTCCCATTCTGAGGGTTGTCTTTTGGTCTTGTTTATGGTTTCCTTTGCTGTGCAAAAGCTTTTAAGTTTCATTAGGTCCCATTTGTTTATTTTTGTTTTTATTTCCATTTCTCTAGGAGGTGGGTCAAAAAGGATCTTGCTGTGATTTATGTCATAGAGTGTTCTGTCTATGTTTTCCTCTAAGAGTTTGATAGTTTCTGGCCTTACATTTAGATCTTTAATCCATTTTGAACTTATTTTTGTGTATGGTGTTAGGGAGTGATCTAATCTCATACTTTTACATGTACCGGTCTTGTTTTCCCAGCACCACTTATTGAAGAGGCTGTCCTTTCTCCACTGTACATTCCTGCCTCCTTTATCAAAGATAAGGTGACCATATGTGCATGGGTTTATCTCTGGGCTTTCTATCCTTTTCCATTGATCTATCTTTCTGTTTTTGTGCCAGTACCAGACTGTCTTGATTACTGTAGCTTTGTAGTATAGTCTGTAGTCAGGGATCCTGATTCTTCCAGCTCCGTTTTTAGTTCTCAAGATTGCTTTGGCTATTTGGGGTCTTTTGTGTTTCCATACAAATTGTGAAATTTTTTGTTCTAGATCTGTGAAAAATGCCAGTGATGGTTTGATAAGAATTGCATTGAATGTGTAGATTGCTTTGGGTAGTAGAGTCATTTTCACAATGTTGATTCTTCCAATCCAAGAACATGGTATATCTCTCCATCTATTTGTATCATCTTTAATTTCTTTCATCAGTGTCTTATAATTTTCTGCATACAGGTCTTGTCTCCTCAGGTAGGTTTATTCCTAGATATTTTATTCTTTATTTTGCAGTGATAAATGGGAGTGTTTTCTTGATTTCACTTTCAGATTTTTCATCATTAGTGTATAGGACTGCCAGAGATTTCTGTGCATTAATTTTGTATCCTGCTGCTTTACCCAATTCATTGTTTAGCTCTAATAGTTTTGTGGTAGCATCTTTAGGATTCTCTATGTATAGTATCACTTCATCTGCCAACAGTGACAGCTTTACTTCTTCTTTTCCGATTTGGATTCCTTTTATTTCCTTTTCTTCTCTGATTGCTGTGGCTAAAACTTCTAAAACTATGTTGAATAAGAGTGGCGAGAGTGGGCAACCTTGTCTTGGTCCTGGTCTTAGTGGAAATGCTTTCAGTTTTTCGCCATTGAGGACGATGTTGGCTGTGGGTTTGTCATATATGGCCTTTAGTATGTTGAGGAAAGTTCCCTCTATGCCTTCTTCTCTGTAGGTTTTTTATCATAAATGGGTGTTGAATTTTGTTGAAAGCTTTCTCTGCATCTGTTGAGATGATCATATGGTTTCACTCCTTTAATTTGTTATTATGGTGTATCACGTTGATTGATTTGCATATATTGAAGAATCCTTGCATTCCTGGAATAAACCCCATTTGATCATGGTGTATGATCCTTTTAATGTGCTGTTGGATTCTGTTTGCTACTATTTTTTTTTAAGACTTTTGCTTCTATGTTCCTCAGTGATATTGGCCTGTAGTTTTCTTTCTTTGTGACATCCTTGTCTGGTTTTGGTATCAGGGTGATGGTGACCTCATAGAATGAGTTTGGGAGTGTTCCTCCGTCTGCTATACTTTGGAAGATTTTCAGAAGTATAGGTGTTAGCGCTTCTCTAAATGTTTCATAGAATTCGCCTGTGGACCCATCTGGTCGTGGGCTTTTGTTTGTTGGAAGATTTTTAATCACAGTTTCAATTTCAGTGCTTGTGAATTGTCTGTTCATATTTTCTATTTCTTCCTCATTCAGACTTGGCAGGTTTTGCATTTGTACAAATTTGTCCATTTCTTCCAGATTGTCCATTTTTTTGGCATAGAGTTGCTTGTAGTAATCTCTCATGATCTTTTGTATTTCTTCAGTGTCTGTTGTTACTTCTGCTTTTTCATTTCTAATTCTGCTGATTTGAGTCTTCTCCCCTTTTTTCCTAATGAGTCTGGCTAATGGTTTATCAATATTGTTTATCTTCTCAAAGACCCAAATTTAGTTTTATTGATCTTTTCTCTTGTTTCCTTCATTTCTTTTCCATTTATTTCTGATCTGATCTTTATGATTTCTTTCCTTTTGCTAACTCTGGGTTTTGTTGTTGTTGTTGTTGCTGTTCTTCTTCTTTCTCTAATTGCTTTACGTTTAAGCTTAGGCTTTTTATTTATAATTTTTTTTTAGTTTCTTGATGTAGGATTATATTCCTATAAACTTCCCTCTTAGAACTGTTTTTGCTGCATCCCTCTTTGAACATGTCTATGATCATTACCTTGAACCCTTTTTTTATGTAGGTTGTCCATCACCACTTCATTTAGTTCCTCTTCTGGGGTTTTATGTTGTTCCTTCATTTTGAACATATTCCTGTTACCCCATTTTGCCTAATTCATTGTTTTTATTTCTATGTATTTGGTAGGTTGGTTATGTTTCCCAATCTTAGAGAAGTGGCCTTATGTTGGTGACATGCTATGGGACCTAGTAGCATACTCCCCTCTGATCACCAGAGCTATATGCTTTAGGGGTATCCTCTATATGGGCTGTATGTGTCTTTCTGTTGTGGCTGGCAGAGTACTGTGTGTACACTGGTAGGCATGATTGGTCCCCTTTTCAGTTGGTTGCCAGGCTTTGCCTTGTGCAGAGGCTGCTTGCCCCTAGTGGGCAGAAGTGTGTCTTGGCACAGCTGGCCATGGGAATCTTGGTTCTGGTACTAGGTTGATCAGGTTGGCAGGGTCAGGGCAGGAGACCACCTGGGGGTAGTGCTTCCCCACTGATGGGTTGAACTAAGTCTTGCAGTTCCTGTCTGAAGGACGGTGGGTCCCAGAGCTAATGCCCACCTGCTGATGGGTGGGACAGTGGCCTGGGAGGGGGTCCTGAGTCTGGTGCTGTCCTACTGGTGGGTGAGGCCAGATCCTGACATGGCTGGTGGAGGAACCCATGGTTTCCTGGAGATTGTTTTGGCCTACTGCTGAGAAGCACTGAAGCCCAAGTTGTTCCGGGATGTTGCTGGCCTGCTTGTCGTTGGACCTGGTTAACATGGCTAACTGTGGGGCCACAGTGGTCCTGGAACTGGTGTTGGCTCACTGGTGGGTGGGGCCTGGGCTCTGGGTATCACAGGACTGGTGCCCACTTACTGTTGTGTCAGGCTAGGCCCTGGGACTAAAGCTGGTCCCCTGTTGGGTGGAACTGCTTCCTGGGTTCTCTCACTGTGCTTCTGGGTATCTTAGTGCTGGTATTGTCTCACTGTTGAGTTGTTCTAGGGCTTATAATGACACAGGGCTAGTGCCAGTGCTCTTGTGTGTAGACCTGGGTCTTGGGATTTCTGGCTGCAGAGCTCTGGAGGCCCCAAAGTTGGTATTGACCCTCAGGTACGTTGGGCCATGGCCCAGGGGATCCCAGGGCTGATGTCTGCTCATGATGGAGTGAGGCCATGTCACAGGGCTAGTGCTGGCTCACTGGTTGGCAGAACTAGGTCCTGGGTTCTTTGGTTGTGGAGTCTATAAATTATAGATTTGGTGTTGGCCCCCCAGTGAGTGTTAGCAGGGCCCAGGGGTTCCCAGAGCTGCTGCTCCACTGGTGGGTGCTGCCAAGTCCTGGGCTTTCTGCTGGGCACGGCCTGGCTCTGGGGCAGCTGTTGGCTCAAGGTGTCCAATACCTGGGCCCAGCCTGCTCACAAGTGGGGTGATGTCCCTATCCAGATGGCTGTGTGGCTTTAGGCATCCCAGCAGAGATGTTGAATAGTTGGTGGATGGGACTGGGTACTGGTCCTAATAACCATGAGGGAGGATTCCAAAATGGCACTTATCAGCACCAGTCCTCATGGTGGGATAAACTACCAGAAATGGCTGCTGTTGGTGTCTATGTCCCCAGGGTGAGTTTCTGTTTGCCCCTGCCGTTTTGAGAAGCTCTCTAAGATCAGATTATGGGTCTGACACAAGCTTATTTAAAATTACTGCTAATGCCCTGTGTCTTGAGCATGTGAGATTTTGTGTGTTCCCTTTAAGAGTGGAGTCTCTATTTCCTACAGTTCTCTGGCTCTCCTGAAAGTAATCCCCATTGGCCTTCAAAGCCAAACATTCTGGAGGCTCATCTTCCAAGTGCAAAACCCCTGTGCTGGGGAGGCTGATGTGGAGCTTGGACCCCTCACACCTTGGGGAGAACCTCTGCAATTGTAATTATCTTCCCATTTATGTGTCATCTACCCTGGGGTATGGGTCTTGAGTATACTGTGTCTCCACCCCTCCTACTCATCTCATTATGGTTCCTTTTTTATATCTTTAGTTATAGAAGATATTTTATGCTAATCTTCATGTCACTATCATGGATAGTTTTTATGTAAATAGTTTCAATTTTGATGTGCCTCTGGGAGGAGGTGAGCTCAATGTCTTGTCTTCTTACTCTGCCATCTTGGCTACCTCATCTTTTATGTGGATTTGAGTTACCATCTCGGGTTGTTTGCTTCCATTCTGAAGAATTTCCTTTAGTATTTTTTGTAATACAGGTCTTCTAGCAATCAATTTTCTTGTCTTTTGTTTATCTAGAATTTTAAAAAACTTTTCCTTTGAGCAATTTTGATAAATTATTCCATAGCTTTTTCATTTCCATTGTTTCTGCCAAGAAATTGTTTTTTACCTTCAAAGTTTTCCCCTTGTTTTGAATTTCAATATTCAAATATTTCCCCCTTGTTTTGAATTTCAGTACTTTTTACTTTGACGTGTCTGTTTGTGGATCTCTTTGTATTTATCCAATCCTGAATTACTGAGCTTCCTGGTAGTGTAGATTATTGTTTTTCAAAAAAAAAGAAGAAGAAAAAGAAACATAAATGGTGTTTTTTTTTAACATCTTTATTGGGGTATAATTGCTTTACAATGGTGTGTTAGTTTCTGCTTTATAACAAAGTGAATCAGTTATACATATACATATGTTCCCATGTCTCTTCCCTCTTGCGTCTCCCTCCCTCCCACCCTCCCTATCCCACCCCTCCATGTGGTCACAAAGCACTGAGCTGATATCCCTGTGCTATGGTGTTTTGATCCATTATTTCTTTCAATATTTATTTTTCTGCTCTTTTCTTTCTCTTCTCTCCTCCTGGTAACTCTATTATACATATGTTGGCATGCTTAATGGTGTCCCACGTTTCTCTAAGACTGCTCATTTTTCTTCTTTGAGTTTTCTCTCTGTTCTTTGGCTTGCATAATGTGTATTGATCTATCTTCAAGTTAACTTATTCTTTCTTCTGTTAGTTTAAATCTACTATTGAGTCCCTTCAGCCCTCCAGTGAATTTTTAATTTCAATTATTTTATTCAACTCCAGTGTATTCTGATTCTTTTAAAATACTTTTCTCTATTGATATTCTTTATTTGATATGGTATTGTCATATCTTATTTTCCTTTTTAATTATGGTTTCCTTTAATTCTATGAACATGCTTACAATTGCTACTTTGAAGTCTTTTTCTGATGAATCCAACGTCTAGTCCCTCTCACATGCAACTTCTTAAACATGATGTTTCTTAGTGTATTTGTCATACTTTCCTGTTTTATTTTGTGTGTGCCTCATAATCGTATGTTGGAAACTGGACATTTTAAATAATATATTATAGTAAATCTGGGTACTGGTCTTCCCTTATCCAGGGTTTTTTACTTTTATTGCTTATTTGTTTAGTGATGAGCTGGATTATTTAAGTGAAATCTATTCCTCTCTTCTCCATGCCTATGATGTTGATTCTCATGAAAACACTGCTTTGAATATGCCCACAATCACCCTGGGATGACAGTGGCTCTGGTACTGCTTTCTTCCCTTTTTCCCTGACCACACTCACATGTTAAACTCTACTAATTATAGGGTTTTTGCTCTATTGTTTTCAACAGTTCTCTGGGGCATACATTACTCTGCAAACTAGTTCAGTCAAATTCTGGTTCTTTTGAAGGAGAGGTTTCTGAAGTCACTGTTTGATATTTGTTCTAGCAAAACTCTGATCTAGGGCTCTGGAGCTGGGCTTGGGGACAATAGCAAGCTTTTCTCTGAGTGACGCCCCTACTCAAGGAGCTGAGTTCCCTGTGGTGGTGAGAGGCAGTAGCCTAAGGACATCTTAGCTTGTTGTCTTGCTTGGCATGAAACCCCTACCTCATGAACTGGGGAAATGGCAACTGGGGTCCCAGTATTCTCAGCATGCTGCATCCAAGGTAGAGCATCCATTCCATGAGAAGCATATGGATAGATGAAGGGAGGCTGCACTCACTTGGAACTTAGCCTCAGCAGCAGGTAACTGGGGACAGGATGAGAAACACTGACATCTTTCTCCTCCCAGTAAGACAGCCCTTTGACTGGAAGCTGAGGAGAGAGGGAACCCTGTGTTCTTGGCTGCAGCAGTATGGAGTGTAGTCTCCACCTGGTTGAGCTGGAAGGGGGAAGGGAGAGAGTGGTCTTTTACTTCAAATACTATAGGTTTGTCTCTCATACAGAATTTTCATGAATAAATGTTTCTTCATTTTTTGTGGGTCTTTAGGACTCTTTCCAGAGGTTTTAAATCGTTGCTTTCTTATATATTTTTTTTATCAGTTTCAGTTGGGAGCAAATCTGTGGAAATCCTCATGCTAGCTTTCTAGAAATCAATCTCCTCAACTTGCCATATAATTTTCTCTAACCTGAACAATATGTCTTGTCATCTTTCCATGTGAATACAGCTCTATATCAACATTTGTAATGGCTGTGCAATACTAATTTTATGGATATTCCATAATTTTTATCCAATTACACACCAATGTATATTTAGACTTTTTTTCAACTTGTTGCTTTCAAAATTTGCATTTCAATGGATATTCTAGTACATAAATATATACACCTTCACACATTTGTCCTTATTTCCTTAAGATAAACTCCCAGAAGAGAAAATGATGAGTAAAAATTGCATTTCCTTTTCAGATTATTATGTTAATTCATATGTTTTCCTAAGTTAGATTAACCTGGATCTTTTGCTTGGATCTAAACAAGCTCAGTTCCTGAAGCAGTCACAGGTAAACTATCAAGAGTATTTTCTACTACATACTGCTACTTCTAAGAGGCTCCACCTCCCAAAGTTCATCCAATCTTTCCTTAAAAATTTAGACTGCCCATCCCACCCCCAGCTTGTCTTGTGAAGGGAGTTCAAATAATGTAAAAATTAGTAAAAATTGATTTGAGACACTGGTTAAGGGTATGGGATCTGGGATTAGACAGTGTAGGTTCAACTCACACTTCAAATACTTACTAGCTATGTGACAATGGACAAGATACTTATGTTTTTGTGCTCCAATTTCTTCATTCAAAAAGTAGAGATGATATCTACCTTCCTACCTTTTAAGCATGTTAGGTGGATTTTATGGGCCAATGTAAATACAGAGAAGGAGCATTGTCTAGTACATAATGTGTTCACCAGTTGATACATTATTGATTATATTTTCTCTTAATGAACAATTAGAATGGATCTTATTCCATAAAAACATTCTGTGTTTTAGGGAGTCTTATGTCCCAATCCTAAGGAGGTTTGAGAGGCCCTATTTCACATGAAGCATTGTCTGAATTATGTTTTCTTTCTTGTTTTGATTCTGCTCTGGTGTCAGGGAAAATCTCTGAATGACGTGATATATGAAATCAGTGGCTTTAGAATCAGTCTTGCTGGTTATTCATGGGACAAGTCATATTGAAATGTAAGCCAGTTTATATAGAGCATTAACACTTTTCTGTGAGTTCTCTAGCAAATGGATTTTCAATTAACATTTCACTGTCAGTTTGGGCTCAATCTTACAGAATACAATCTTTTTGACATTTTCATCATATCATCAGCATAGAAACAACAGCGTAAAATAGAAAACACCATATTATTTAAAATATTTTTAATCTTTAGGATTACATAACATTATAGTTAAATTATCTGTTTATGTATCTGTATGACTTGTTATATCTAAAGCTTCTCCAGGTCAAGGGCCATATCTTTTTCATCTTTGGGTTCCCAGATGTAGCACAGTGCCTGGCACACAGCAGATGTATCTTAAATGTTTATTGTTCTGAATTGACTAGATTTAATATTTTAATCACTACTTTACCCACTGCTGGCAAGTCTCACTCAGAGGCCATCTAAAAAATTCCTATCTTCATCCTTTCTTGGAGTCTTTAGTTTCTTTCTTGCTCCTTTGTTCTCCAGTAGTCATTTTAATATGAATGTCCAGGTGGTGGAGAGGATTTTATAAACACTACCAAGGGAAAGTAAGAGCTGTACACTGATTGACCTGGAAGTAATAAGAATCATATGATTTTAAGAACAACAAATATGTGGCCATCTATGTCCAAGAAAAAAATGCATTTCTCATAGCTGTTGGATTATCAACCCCCTTATTTTGTTATTAAAATGTTCAAGCATACAAGAGTTGAAAGAATTTTATAGCAAACACCTCCATGCCCTCCACCTAGATTATATCTTTAACATTTTACTCTTTTAAATACCAAATATCTATCCATTCCTCTATATGTCACTTGGCATATCAATTTTGTCAGTTCTCTCCTGACCCATTAATGGCTTCGAAGTCCACACTCAAAATACCTTGGAGTTGGAAAAAACCTCAGAAATTACCTAGTTCAATCTCTTTCTCAGCTCATTTTACAGCAGTAGAAAAGGAAACCCAGAAAGTGGAAGTTATTTTCTTAAGGTCACAAACATAAAGAAAGAATGGATATCCAAAACAAGGTCCCTTAATTCTCAAGCTGTTTTTTTTTCCTCCACCATATAACAGTGTTGCTGCAGCTGCTGTCCAATGGTATGCCCTAATTCTCCTTACCCAGACAAATTCTGGTAAACTGTATTAAACATGGCTTACATGAGGAAATGCGTGTCTTTAATCAAGCTACTCCAGGGACATAACCTACATCAGCTGAGGGTCCCAGACCCTTAATAGTGGCCCAGATAGACAAATACGTATCCAGAAGAAAGTGAGAAGTCCAGAGAAAGAAGAGGAAGTCTACCTTATGAAGAGGGGCTTAATGAGCTTAGAAGAACAGAAGACTCAGGTAGATATAGCTTCGGCCTTCAGATATTGGAACAGTCGAGGAGCAGAGTGAGTATGCACATTCTGGCAGGTTCCAGAGGGTAGAGCAGGATACAAGAGCAAATGCCACAGGAAGAATGATTTCAGCTTAATACAAGTAATCTCTCTCTAAAAGAAAGCTAAGGAGAGGGAGATCAAGATGGCAGAGTAAAAGGACAGGGAGTTCACCTTCCAGCATTAACTAATCAAAAATACATCTACATGCAGAATAATCCTCATGGAAAACTAACTGGAAACTGGCAGAAAGACTCCTATACAACCAAGGCTGTAAGAAAGATACACACATAATGGGTAGGATGGGAAGAAAGCATTGGGTTATAACCTGTACCCCTGGGAGGGGACTAAGAGGAAAAAGGAGATCACACAGGTGGACACTCGCCCTGGGGAGTGAGTGGGTCGAGCCACAAACTGGGCTTCCCAGTTCTGGGGTCCTACACATAGGAGACAAGCTGTCTTTGCTGCCGGGAGAACAGCTAAGACAGGTAAAAAGGCTGGAGAAGCCTATTTCCACTAGTGAGGAGTACACGGGTGTGGCTTGTCTTCAGATAGGATAGAGAGAGGTCAGCCTTAGCTGACCGAATAAACACCCACTCACTCCACACCACAGCTTGGCACTGGATCTAGGGCAGCCAAGACCAGGGAAAAGACCTGATTGAGGTACACAGAGGCAACCCAGGGGCCTGGGCTGTAGTCCAGATGGGACAGATGCAGCCATAGTTGGTGCTTACTCAAACAGCCCAGACTTCTGACAGCAGCATGGCCACCAGAATTCCCATGACTACCTTAATGCACACCCCAGCCCAAGCAGAGTGAATGCTCCAGCACTGCCTACTCCACCCATGCCTAGCATTAGATCTGGGGTGGCCACAACATGGGAAAAGACATGACCATGGACTGCATCTAAGTAAAGCCTCAGATGCCTACACAGGCAGCACATGGGATCTCTGTAAGTACATAGGTCACACTTGCTTCAGCACTTCCCTCCTTTGGGGCAAAGGCCCTAGCTCAGGGAGAATGAAAAACACACACTTAAAGGGAACAAAACCAGTTTAAGCCTGAAACTCAGAGCTTACACTCCAGCAACTTGGGAACAGACCCTGACCCTAACAAGACAGTAATGGCCCCTTAGCAGAGAGGAAGTCCTATCTTAAACCCTGTGCAGGCACTAGCTTCTCCATCACCAGCCACACCCCTTACCAAGGTGACAGTGGCCAGCACACACTGAGGAAAGACATGACTGGCATTCACATCAAATCTATCCCTCCCACCAAATGTATTTGGCAATGCAGTCTACATAGGGATACTCCCACCTAAGAATACCTCTTCAAAACCACAGTAGGTAACTGTTTCACCTAATTTCATAGAGACAAAGTTAAGTAAAATGAAAAGGCAGAGGAACTGTTCTCAATAGAAAGGGCAAGAGAAAACCCATGAAAAAATAAACAAGCAGAAATAAACAATCTACAGACAAATAATTCAAAAGTCAGTACTAAAATTACTAACTGAATTAAGGAAGAGAAATGATATAAATACAGATCATTTTAAGAAGAAACTGGAAAATATAAAAAAGAACAAGTCAATTCAGTATCTGAGATAAAAAGCACTCCAGATAGATAATTCAGTATCTGAGATAAAAAGCACTCTAGAAGCAATGAATAGCAGACTAAATGACACAGAAGAATGCACAAGTGATCTGGAAGATGGAATAATGGAAACCACCTAGTCAGAACAGCAGATAGAAAGACAAATGAAAAAAATAAAAGCAACATATGGGATCTATGGCATAACATTAAATGTGCCAACATTTGCATTATAGTGTTCCAGAAGGAGAAAAGAGAGAGAAGAATATCAAAATGTACCTGAGGAAATTATGGCTGAAAACTCCTCAAACCGAAAGAAGGAAACAGATACCCAAGTATAGGAAGCACAGAGGATCCCAAACAAGATGAACCCAAACAGACCACACCAAGACATATCATAATTAAAATGGTAAAAGTTAAAGAGAAAATTCTAAAGGGAGCAAGATAAAAACAGTCTTATACAAGGGAATCCCCATAAGGCTATCAGATATTTTTCGGCAGAAATGTTGCAGAGCAGAATGGAATGGCATGATATACTTGAAGTGCTGAAAGGATAAAACCTGCAACCTAGGATGCTCTACCCAGCAAGATTATAATTTAGAATAAAAGGTGACATAAAGAATTCTCAGTCAAGCAAAAACTAATTCATCAATACTAAACCCACCCTAAAAGAAATGTTAAAGGCACTTCTCTAAATGGAAAAGAAGTAAGAATCTACAGTAAAGAGAAAATTCCAATAAGAAAGGCAGATATATAGTAAGGATTGAAGATCACTTAAATAAGCCAATGCATAGATTAAAAAACAAACAAAAAATTGTAAAAGCAACTATAACTACAATAAACAGTAAAGGAATAAGCATGAAGTTGTCAAATATGAGATAAAAACAGAAATGTGGAGGAGGGTAGTAAAAAATGGAGATCTTTTAGAATGTGTTTGAACCTAAATGACTATCAGTTTAAATCAAGTAGATGTAATTATAGATCAATGTATATGAATCAGATGGTAACCACAAATCAAAAACCTACAATAGGTACAAAAAGAAAAGAAAAGAAACCCAACTACAGAAGAAAATCATTAAACCACAACTGGAAAAAAAAATGAAAAAAGAAGAACTACAAAAACAACTGGAAAACAAATAATAAAATGGCAACAAGTACATACCTATTAATAATTAATTTAAATATCAAGTAGACTAAATGCTCCAATGAAAAGACATAGGGTAGCTGACTGGATTAAAAAAAAATACCATTCAATATGTGCCTACAAGAAACTCACTTCAGTGCTAAAAACACACACAGAATGAAAGTGGGGATGAAAAGTGATATTTTATGCAAATGGAAATGAAAATAATGTAAGGGTAGCAATACATTTGTCAGACAAAAAAGACTTTAAAAAGAAGGCTATAGGACGAGGGGAAGATGGCGGAAGAGTGAGACGCGGAGATCACTGTCCTCCCCACAGATACACCAGAAATACAGCTACACGTGGAACAACTCCTACAGAACACATACTGAATGCTGGCAGCAGACCTCAGACCTCCCAAAAGGCAAGAAACACCCCACGTACCTGGGTAGGGCAAAAGAAAAAAGAAAAAACAGAGACAAAAGGATAGGGATGGGACCTGCACCAGTGGGAGGGAGCTGTGAAGGAGGAAAGGTTTCCATACACTAGGAAACCCCTTCGCGGGCGGAGACTGTGGGTGGCGGAGCAGGGAAGCTTTGGAGCCGCGGAGGAGAGCACAGCAACAGGGGTGCAGAGGGCAAAGCGGAGAGATAGGCGCACAGAGGATCGGTGCCTACCAGCACTCACCAGCCCAAGAGGCTTGTCTGTTCACCCGCCGGGGCGAGCGGGGCTGGGAGCGTAGGCTTGGGCTTCGGTCAGAGCACAGGGAGAGGACTGGCAGCATGAACACAGCCTGAAGGGGTTAGTGCACCATGGCTAGCCAGGAGGGAGTCCGGGGAAAGTCTGGACCTGCTGAAGAGGCAAGAGACTTTTTCTTCCCTCTTTGTTTCCTGGTGCGTGAGGAGAGGGGATTAAGAGCACTGCTTAAAGGAGCTCCAGAGATGGGCGCGAGCCACGGCTAAAAGCGCGGACACCAGAGATGGGCATAAGACGCTAAGCCTGCTGCTGCCACCAACAAGAAGCCTGTGTGGGAGCACAGGTCACTATCCACACACACCCCTTCCAGGGAGCCTGTGCAAGGCGCGACTGCCAGGGTCCCGGGATACAGAGAACGCACGGCGTGCCTCAGGCTGGTGCAGCATCACGCTGGCCTCTGCCGCCACAGGCCCACCCACACTCTGCACCCTTCCCTCGCCCTGGCCTGAGTGAGCCAGAGTCCACGAAGCAGCTGCTCCTTTAACCCCGTCCTGTCTGAACAAAGAACAGATGCCCTCCGGCGACCTACACGCAGAGACGGGGCCAAATCCAAAGCTGAGCCCCGGGAGCTGTGAGAACAAAGAAGAGAAAGGGAAATCTCTCCCAGCAGCCTCAGAAGCAGCGGGTTAAAGCTTCACAATCAACTTGATATACCCTGCATCTGTGGAATACATGAATAGACAACGAATCATCCCAAATTAAGGAGGTGGACTTTGAGAGCAAGATTTATGATTTTTTCCACTTTTCCTCTTTTTTTGAGGGTGTATGTGTATGCTTCTGTGTTAGATTTTGTCTGTATAGCTTTGCTTCCAGCATTTGCTCTAGGATTCTATCCGTCCATTTTCTTTTCCTTAATAATTATTTTTTATTTTAATAACTTTATTTTATTTTACCTTACTTTATTTTACTTTACTTTATCTTCTTTCTTTCTTTCTCTCTTTCTTTCCTTCCTTCCCTCCTTTAGATAACGAATCATCCCAAATTGAGGAGGTGGACTTTGAGAGCAAGATTTAGGATTTTTTTCCCGTTTCCTCTTTTTGTGAGTGGGTATGTGTATGCTTCTGTGTGAGATTTTGTCTATATAGCTTTGCTTCCACCATTTGTCCGAGAGTTTTATCTGTCCGTTTTTTTTTTAATTTTTTTTCCTTAATAATTCTTCCCTATTTTAATTACTTTATTTTATCTTACTTTATTTTATTTTACTTTATCCTCTTTCTTTCTTTATTTCCTTCCTTCCCTCCTTCCTTCCTTCTTTCCTCCCTCTCTCCCTCCCTCCTTTCTTTCTTTTTCATTTTTCTTTCTTTCTACATCTACTAATTCGTTCTTTCTACTTTTTCTCCCTTTTATTCTGAGCCGTGCAGATGAAAGGCTCTAGGTGCTGCAGCCAGGAGTCAGTGCTGTGCCTCTGAGGTGGGAGAGTCAACATTAGGACACTGGTCCACAAGAGACCTCCCAGCTCCACATAATATCAAATGGTGAAAATCTCTCAGAGATCTCGATCTCAACACCACCACCCAGCTTCACTCAATGACCAGCAAGCTACAGTGCTGGACACCCTATTCCAAACAACTAGCAAGACAAGAACACAACCCCACCCATTAGCAGACAGGCTGCCTAAAATCACAGTAAGTCCACAGACACCTCAAAACACACCACCTGAGGTGGATCTGCCCACCAGGAAGACAAAATCCAGCCTCATCCACCACAACACAGGCACTAGTCCTCTACACCAGAAAGCATACACAACCCACTGAACCAAACTTAGCCACTGGGGACAGACACCAAAAACAGTGGGAACTATGAAACTGCAGCCTGCAAAAAGGAGACCACAAACACAGTAAGATAAGCAACATGAGAAGACAGAAAAACACACAGCAGATGAAGGAGCAAGATGAAAACCCACAAGACCTAACAAATGAAGAGGAAATAGGCAGTCTACCTGAAAAACAATTCAGAATAATGATAATAAGGATGATCCAAAATCCTGGAAACAGAAAGAACAAAATGCAAGAAACATTAAACAAGGACCTAGAAGAAATAAAGATGAAACGAGCAATGATGAACAACACAATAAATGAAATTAAAAGTTCTCTAGATGGATCAATAGCAGAATAACTGATGCAGAAGAATGGATAAGTGACCTGGAAGATAAAATAGTGGAAATAACTACTGCAGAGCAGAATAAAGAAAAAAGAATGAAAAGAACTGAGGACAGTCTCAGAGACTTCTGTGACAACATTAAATGCACCAACATTCGAATTATAGGGGTTCCAGAAGAAGAAGAGAAAAACAAAGGGACTGAGAAAATATTTGAAGAGATTATAGTTGAAAACGTCCCTAATATGGGAAAGGAAATAGTTAATCAAGTCCAGGAAGCACAGAGAGTCCCATACAGAATAAATCCAAGGAGAAATATGCCAAGATACATATTAATCAAACTGTCAAAAATTAAATACAAAGAAAACATATTAAAAACAGCAAGGGATAAAAAACAAATAACACACAAGGGAATCCCCATAAGGTTAACAGCTGATCTTTCAGCAGAAACTCTTTAGGCCAGAATGGAGTGGCAGGACATATATAAAGTGATGGAGAAAAAACCACAAACAATGTTACTCTACCCAGCAAGGATCTCATTCAGATTTGATGGCGAAATTAAAATCTTTACAGACAAGCAAAACCTGAGAGAGTTCAGCACCACCAACCCAGCTTTACAACAAATACTAAAGGAACTTCTCTAGTCAAGAAACAGAACAGAAGGAAAAGACCTAAAATAACGAACCCAAAACAAGAAAATGGGAATAGGAACATACATATCGATAATTACCTTAAATGTAAATGGACTAAATACACCCACCAAAAGTCAGAGATTGGCTGAATGGATACAAAAACAAGACCCATATATATGCTGTCTACAAGAGACCCACTTCAGACCTAGAGACACATACAGACTAAAAGTAAGGGGATGGAAAAAGATATTCCATGCAAATGGAACCCAGAGGAAAGCTGGAGTAGCAATTCTCATATCAGACAAAATGCACTTTAAAATAAAGACTATTAGAAGAGACAAAGAAGCACACTACATAATGATCAAGGGATCTATCCAAGAAGAAGATATAACAATTGTAAATGTTTATGCACCCAACATAGGAGCACCTCAATACATAATGCAAATACTAACAGCCATAAAAGGGGAAATCAACAGTAACACATTCATAGTAGGGGACTTTAACACCCCACTTTCACCCATGGACAGATCATCCAAAATGAAAATAAATAAGGAAACACAAGCTTTAAATGATACATTAAACAAGATGGACTTAATTGATATTTATAGGACACTCCATCCAAAAACAACAGAATACACATTTTTCTCAAGTGCTCATGGAACATTCTCCAGGATAGATCATATCTTGGGTCACAAATCAAGCCTTGGTAAATTTAAGAAAATTGAAATTGTATCAAGTATCTTTTCCGACCACAACGCTATGAGACTAGATATCAATTACAGGAAAAGATCTGTAAAAAATACAAACATATGGAGGCTAAACAATACACTACTTAATAAAGAAGTCATCACTGAAGAAATCAAAGAGGAAATCAAAAAATACCTAGAAAAAAATGACAATGGAGACACGGCGACCAAAACCTATGGGATGCAGCAATAGCAGTTCTAAAAGGGAACTTTATAGCAATACAATGCTACCTTAAGAAACAGGAAACATCTCGAATAAACAACATAACCTTGCACCTAAAGCAATTAGAGAAAGAAGAACTAAAAAACCCCAAAGTTAGCAGAGGAAAGAAATCATAAAAATCAGATCACAAATAAGTAAAAAAGAAATGAAGGAAACGACAACAAGGATCAATAAAACTAAAAGCTGGTTCTTTGACAAGATAAAGAAAATTGATAAACCATTAGCCAGACTCATGAAGAAAAAAAGGGAGAAGACTCAAATCAATAGAATTAGAAATGAAAAAGAAGTAAGAAATGACATTGCAGAAAGACAAAAGATCATGAGAGATTACTACAAGCAACTCTATGCCAAAAAAATGGACAACCTGGAAGAAATGGACAAATTCTTAGAAGTGCACAACCTGCCAAGACTGAATCAGGAAGAAATAGAAAATATGAACAGACCAATGACAAGCCCTGAAATTGAAACTGTGATTAGAAATCTTCCAAAAAACAAAAGCCCACGACCAGATGGATTCACAGGCAAATTCTATCAAACATTTAAAGGAGATCTAACACCTATCCTTCTCAAACTCTTCCAAAATATAGCAGAGGGAGGATAATTCCCAAACTCATTCTATGAGGCCACCATCAACCTGATACGAAAACCAGAAAAAGATGTCACAAAGAAAGAAAACTACAGGCCAATATCACTGATGAGCAAAGAGGCAAAAAACCTTAACAAAGTACCAGCAAACAGAATCCAACAGCACATTAAAAGGATCATATACCATGGTCAAGTGGGGTTTATTCCAGGAATGCAAGGATTCTTTAATATAACCAAATCAATCAATGTGATACACCATATTAACAAATTGAAGGAGAAAAACCATGTTCATCTCAATAGATGCAGAGAAAATGTTCGACAAAATTCATCACCTATTTATGATAAAATCCCTGCAGAAAGTAGGCAGAGAGGGAACTTTCCTCAACATACTAAAGGCCATATATGGCAAACCCACAGCCAACATCGTCCTCAATGGTGAAAATCTGAAAGCATTTCCACTAAGATCAGGAGCAAGACAAGGGTGCCCACTCTCACCACTCTTATTCAACATAGTTTTGGAAGTTTTAGCCACAGCAACAAGAGAAGAAAAGAAAAGAAAAAGAATCCAAATCGGAAAAGAAGAAGTAAAGCTGTCACTGTTTGCAGATGACATGATACTATACATAGAGAAACCTAAAGATGCTACCAGAAAACTACTAGAGCTAATCAATAATTTGGTAAAGTAGCAGGATACAAAATTAATGCACAGAAGTCTCTGGCATTCCTATACACTAATGATGAAAAATCTGAAAGTGAAATCAAGAAAACACTCCCATTTACCAATGCAAAAATAAAGAATAAAATATCTAGGAATAAACCTACCTAAGGAGACCAAAGACCTGTATGCAGAAAAGTATAAGACACTGATGAAAGAAATTAAAGATGATACAAATAGATGGAGAGATATAACATGTTCTTGGATTGGAAGAATCAACATTGTGAAAATGACTCTACTACCAAAAGCAATCTACAGATTCAATGCAATCCCTATCAAACTACCACTGGCATTTTTCACAGAACTAGAACAAAAAATTTCACAAATTGTATGGAAACACAAAAGACCCCGAATAGCCAAAGCAATCTTGAGAACGAAAAACGGATCCGGATGAATCAGGCTCCCTGACTTCAGACTATAGTACAAAGCTACAGTAATCAAGACAGTATGGTCCTGGCACAAAAACAGAAATATAGATCAATGGACCAGGATAGAAAGCAAAGAGATATACCCACGCACATATGGTCACCTTATCTTTGATAAAGGATGCAGGAATGTACAGTGCCGAAAGGACAGCCACTTCAATAAATGGTGCTGTAAAACTGGACAGGTACATGTAAAAGTATGAGATTAGATCACTCCCTAACACCATACACAAAAATAAGCTCAAAATGGATTAAAGACCTAAATGTAAGGCCAGACACTATCAAACTCTTAGGGGAAAACATAGGCAGAATACTCTATGACATAAATCACAGCAAGATCCTTTTGACCCACCTCCCAGAGAAATGGAAATAAAAACAAAAATAAAAAAATGGGATACAATGAAACTTACAATCATTTGCAGAGCAAAGGAAACCATAAACAAGACCAAAAGACAACCCTCAGAATGGCAGAAAATATTTGCAAATGAAGCAACTGACAAAGGATTAATCTCCAAAATTTATAAGCAGCTCATGCAACTCAATATCAAAGAAAGAAACAACCCAATCCAAAAATGGGCAGAAGACCTAAATAGACATTTTTCCAGAGAAGATATACAGACTGCCAACAAACACATGAAAGAATGGTCAACAGCATTAATCATTAGAGAAATGTAAATCAAAACTACAATGAGATATCATGTCACACCAATCAGAATGGCCATCATCAAAAAATCTAGAAACAATAAATTCTGGAGAGGGTGTGGAGAAAAGGGAACCCTCTTGCACTGCTGGTGGGAATGTGAATTGGTACAGCCACTATGGAGAACAGTATAAAGGTTCCTTAAAAAATACAAGTAGAAGTACCATATGACCCAGGAGTCCCACTACGGGTCATATACCCTTTGAAAACCATAATTCAAAAAGTGTCATGTACCAAAATATTCATTGCAGCTCTATTTACAATAGCCCAGAGATGGAAACAACTTAAGTGTCCATCATTGGATGAATGGATAAAGAAGATGTGGCACATATATACAACGGAATATTACTCAGCCATAAAAAGAAATGAAATTGAGCTATTTGTAATGAGGTTGATAGACCTAGAGTCTGTCATACAGAGTGAAGTAAGCCAGAAAGAGAAAGACAAATACCATATGCTAACACATATATATGGAATTTAAGAAAAAAAATGTGATGAGGAACCTAGGGGTAAGACAGGAATAAAGACACAGACCTACTTGAGAATGGACTTGAGAATATGTGGAAGGGGAAGTGTAAGCTGTGACAAAGCGAGAGAGAGTCATAGACATATATACACTACCATATGTAAGCTAGATTGCTAGTGGGAAACAGCCGCATAGTACAGGGAGATCAGCTCCGTGCTTTGTGACCAACTGGAGGGGTGGGATATGGAGGGTGGGAGTGAGGGAGACGCAAGAGGGAAGAGATTCGGGAACATATGTATATGTATAAGTGATTCACTTTGTTATAAATCAGAAACTAACACATCACTGTAATGCAATTATACTCCAATAAAGATGTAAAAAAAAGGCTATAACAGAAGAAAAAGAAGAACATTATATAATGATAAATTAATACATACACTTCCAATACAGGAGGACCTAAATATATGAAGCACATCCTAACAGGTCTAAAGGGAGAAATTGTCAATAATACAATAATAGTGGGATACTTTAACACCCCACTCACATAAATGGACAGATCATCCAGACAGAAAATCAGTAAGGCAACAGTGGTCTTAAATGACACAATAGACGAGTCAGACTTCATAAATATCTACAGGATATCCCAAACCAGCAGAATACACAATCAAGTGCACATGGAACGTCTCTTAGATAGATCACATACTAAGTCAAAAAACATGGCTCAAAAAAATTTAAGAGGACAGAAATTATATCAAGCTTTTTATTCCAACCACAACAGTATAAAACTAGAAATCAACTACAGAATGAAAAATGGGATAAGAACAAACAAATGGAGACTAAACAACATGCTGCTAAGAAAACCAATGGGTCAATGAAGAAATGAAAGAAGAAATCAGAAAATACCTCGAGACAAGTGAATACGGAAACATAACTTTCCAAAATCTATGGTACAGCAAACGGTTTCCTAAGAGGGAGTTCATAGCGACAGGGTCCTTCCTCAAGAAACAAGGAAAAACTCAAATAAACAACCTAACCTACTTCTTAAATAATCAGAAAAAGAAAAAAACAGAGCTCAAAATCAGCAGAAGAAAGGAAATAATAAATTTCAGAGGGGAAATAAATTAGAGGCCAAAAAATCAATAGAAAAGATCAATGAAAGCAAGAGCTGGTTTTCTTGAAAGGATAAACAAAATTGATAAACCTGTAACCAGGCTCAACAAGAAGAAAGCAGAGAGGACCCAAATAAAGAAAATGAGAAATGACAGAGGAGAAATAACAAGTGATACCACAGAGATATAGAAAAATTGTACGAGAATACTATGAACATTTATACGCCAATAAATTGGACAACATAGTAGAAATGGACAAATTTTAGAAAGATACAGCCTGCCAAGCCTGAGACAAGAAGAAACAGACAACTTGAACAGACCAATCACTAAAAGTGAAATTAATTTATAATACTAAAACAACCAAACAAACAAAACTCCCAGCAAACAAAATTATAGGACCCGATTTCTTCACAGAGGAACTTTATCAAACATAAAGAAGAACTAATACCTATCATTTTCAAACTATTCCAAAAATAGAAGGGGGTGGGGTAAACATTCCTAAATTCATTGTATGGGCCACCATTACCCTGATACCAAAACTAGACAAAGACACTATCAAAAAAAAAAAAAGAAAGAAAATATCTTGATGAATATCTTAGTGATGATATTACCAGTATGTTTGATAAATATAGATACAAAAATCCTCAGCAAAATATTAGCAAACTAAATCCAACAATACCTAAAATCGATCATACACTATGAACAAGTTGGATTTATTCCAGGATCACCAGTATGGTTCAACATTTGCAAATCAATCAATGTGACTGAAACATTTTGTCATAAAGGCCATTTATGACAAATCCACAAACAACATAATACTCAACAGTGAAAAGCTGAAAGCCTTCCCACTAAATTCAGAAAAAAAGACAAAGATGCTGACTCTTGCCACTTCTATATAACATAGTATTGGAAGTTCTAGCCATGGCAATCAGACAAGAAAAAAGAAATAAATGATATCCAAATTGGAAGGGAAGAAGTAAACTCTCAATTTTTGCAGATACTTTATATACAGTGACATGATAATTTACATAGAGAACCCTAAAGTCTCCACACAAAAATTATTAGAACTAATAAATTCAGCAAGACTGCAGGATACAAAACACACAAATCTGTTGAGTTTCTATATATTTATAATGAAATAGCAGAAAGAGAAATTAAAAAAAGCAGTCCCATTTATAATCACATCAAAAAAAAATACATAGGAATAAACTTAACCAAGTAGGTAAAAGACCTATACTCTGAAAACTATACAACATTGATGAAGGAAATTGAAGATGATTCAAAGAAATGGAAAGATAGCCCATGCCCTTGGATTGGAAGATTTAATATTTTTAAAATGGCCATATTACCCAAAGAAATATACAGATTTAATGTAATCTCTAGCAAAATACCCATATTTTTCATAGAACTAGAACAAACAATTCTAAAATTCATATAGAACTACAAGAGACCCTGAATTGCCAAAGTGATCTTGAGAGAAAAGAGCAAAGCTGAAGGTATAACCCTCCCAGATTTCAGACTATACTACAAAGCTACAGTAATCAAAACAGCATGGTGTTGGTGCTAAAACAGACACATAGATCAATGGAACAGAATAGAAAGCCCAGAAATAACCCACACACCTATGGTCAATTAATCAACAAGGATGCAAAGGAGGCAAGAAGATACAGTGGAGAAAAGACAGTCTCTTGAAAAAGTGGTACTAGGAAAACTGGACAGTCACATATAAAACAATGAAATTAGAACTTTCCCTCACACTATATACAAAATAAACTCAAAATAGTTTAAAGATCTAAATGTAAGGCTTGAAACCTGTAAAACTCCTAGAAGAGAACATAGGCAGAACATTATTTTACATAAATTGTAGCATATGTTCTTGTATCAGTCTCCGAAGGCAAAATAAATAAAAGTAAAAATAAACAAATGGGATCTAATTAAACTTAGAAGATTTTGCACAGCAAAGGAAACCATCAACTCAAAAACAACCTATGGAATAGGAGAAAATATTTGCAAACCATGTGACTGACAAGGGGTTAATATCCAAAATAAACAATCAGCTTATACAGCCCAATATCAAAAAAACAAACAACCCAATCAAAAAATGGTCAGAAGACCTGAATAGACATTTTCCCAAATAAGACATACAGATGACTAACAGTCACATGAAAAACTGCTCAACATCACTAATTGTTAGAGAAATGCAAATCGAAACAACACTGATGTCACTTCACACCTGCCAGAATGGCTATCATCAAAAGTCTACAAACAACAAATGTTGGAGAAGATGTGGGAAAAAAAGGAACCCCTGTACATTGTTGGTGGGAATGTAGATTTGTGTAGCCACTATGGAAAACAGTATGGAGGTTCCTTAAAAAACTGAAAATGGAACTACCATATGATCCACAATTCCACTCCAGTGTATATATCCAGAAAATACCGAAAACACTAATTTGAAATTCCACTCCAGTGTATATATCCAGAAAATACCGAAAACACTAATTTGAAAAGTTATGTGCACCCCAATGTTCATAGTAGCACTATTTACAATAGCCAAGGATAAGTAAAGGATATACTGTATAGCACAAGGAATTATACCCATTATCTTGTAATAACATATAATGGAGAGTAATCTGCAAAAATACTGAATCACCATCCTTTACACCTGAAACTAACATGATATGGTAAATCAACTTTATTTTGATTTAAAACATAAAAGAATTCTTGGAAAGGTCTGCCTAGAATAATAGTGAGTTTCCCATAGTCAGAGGTTTTCCATCAGTGACTGGATGACTACATGGCAGGGCTTTTTTGGAAAGGCTCAAATGATATGACAGAGGCTTGGACTAGAGGCTTTTAACTTCTATCTCAGTCCTGAGGTTCTAGGTCTGTGTGGATGATACTGCTTCTAGTCATCTTACCAGAGACAGTAAGTTTTGTGGGTGAGAAGAAAAGTCTTGTGGAGCAGTGAGGCCTGAGACTCTGCATTTCTATCAAATTCCAAGTGATGCCAATGCTATTGACTTAGGACCACTTGAGCAGCAAGTTGTTAGCATGCATTCTCAACTGGGATTATATAGTCCTCAAACAGGTAAAAATTGCCTTTTGTGGGGCTGAGGGGAAGATCTTAGTTATTACACTGGCTTGTGTCCCTCGAAATGGTCATAGTATATGAATATACAGTAAAACTCTGTTATTAAAATTTCACAGATGGAGTGATTTGGGAAAAAATGTTCGAAAATGTTTATTGGTGGGGAACCAATAATTTTAAAAAGTTTGAGAAACACTATATTAGAGGGTCTAGACAATGGCTTTCAACTTTGACTCTACATTGGAATTACCTGGGGAGCTTTACATATTTTGGATACCTGGACTACACTCCTAAAGATTCCAGTTTAACTGGGCTCAAGTATAACCTTGACATCCGTTTTTGTTAAAGCTTTCTTCTTTTCTTGGCCATGCCATGTGGCATGTGGGATCTTAGTTCCCTGACCATGATTGAACCCATGTCCCCTGCATTGGAAGCACAGAGTCTTGACCACTGGGCCTCCAGGAAAAGCCTATTAAAGGTTTCTAGATGTTTCTAATGTAAAACTAAGCTTGAGAGTTATTGGCCTAGAGAGAAGACAAGAGGGTAAGATGCGGAGATGAGAAGAGAGGTATGGAAGGCATGGGGATGGGGTGGGTGTGACTTTTACTGGAAAAATGAGACACTTCAACACCTCTGGCACACTCAACAGGCACTATTTAAGGCTAAGAGCCCTGGGAAGCTATCAAAATATCTCTGTCCTGTTTGGGGGGAAGAAAACATCAAAACAATAAGCCAAGGCAAGAAGAGGGTGGGAAAGTTGCATGGGGTGGCAATTAAAAGGGTGGATGGGACTTCCTTGGTGATCTAGTGGTTAAGAATCTGCCTTCCAATGCAGAGGATGTGGGTTTGATCCCTGGTCGGGGAACTAAGATCCCACATGCTGGGGGGCAGCTAAGCCCATGCACTCTGGATCCCATGCACCACAACTAGAGAGACTGCGTGCCACAACTACTGAGCTTGTGCATTCTGGAACCAGCACACCACAACTAGAGAGAAGACCACGCGCCACAACAGAGAGCCCACCATCCACAACGAAAGATCCCACGTGCCACAACTAAGACCTGATGCAGCAAAAAAAAAAAAAAAGATAGATAAATAAATAAACGAAGGAAGGAAATTAGAAAAAAACGGGTGGAGTCTGCAATTAGATTGATAACAAAAGCTGGGGAATTCTATGAGAACAACTGTCCCGGTCTTTTCAACAAGTCAGTGGCATGATTTTAAAAGGAAGGTGGAAATTAAGAGATCTAACAACCAAATGCAACGTGTGGACTTTGATTAGATCCTGGTTCAAATAGACATTTGGCAGAACAATTTGAAAAATGCTAATATGGACTATGTGATGAGTATTAAGGAATTATGCTTAACTTTTCTAAGTGCATATGTAGGAAAATGTCCTAATTTTTTGAGGTGCATTCTAAAAGGGGTGAAATGTCAGTATGTCTATAATTTAAAAAAAAATATTTCACAAAGAAAGATGAAGCAAACTTGGAAATATATTAATAAGAGCTAAATATAGGTGATGGGTATATGGGATATATTATACTATTTTTTCTACTTTTAAATTTATTTTATTTTTACTTTTAATATTTGGCTGTTTTGCGTCTTCATTGTTGCATGTGAGCTTTCTCTAGTTGCGGCGAGAGGGGGCTACTTTTTGTTGTGGTACATGGGCTTCTCATTGAAGTGTCTTCTTTGTGCAGCATGGACTCTAGGTGTGCGGGCTTCAGTAGTTGTGGCACACAGGCTCAGTAGTTGTGGCTCACTGGCTCTAGAGTGCAGGCTCAGTTGTTGTGGCTCATGGGCTTAGTTGCTCCATGGCATGTGGGATCTTCCCGGACCAGGGATCGAACCCATGTACCCTGAATTGGCAGGTGGATTCTTAACCACTGTGCCACCAGGGAAACCCTATTTTTTTCTATTTTTAATGAAACAATAGTACAAAATATTTCTTAGAAAAGTGTGTTCTTTGGAGCCAGCTGTCTTAGTTAAAAGACAAGCTCTGCCAGTTTCTTAGTTCCAACATGACCTTGGGCAAGTCCTTTCACCTCATTGTGCCTCATTTTTTCTCACCTGTCAAATGGAGATTGTTTGAGGGGGATTATGGAGTTGCTGAATAGTGCTCAGAGTGGTGTCTAGCACATAAGAAGTACTCAGCAAAGCTCAGTGTCAGGTCTTCTCACTCAGCAGAATGGAGAACTCAGGTTAGAGAACTCAGGATAACAAATTCAAGCGGGTTCAGGAATGTGCCCCAGTACCAAGCTGTGTGCACAGATATAAGCTAAGTGCAACCACTGGGACGAGACAGGACATTCAATCAAAGCTGTATTCACTGTGTGCTGTGTCCTGGGAGGAATGCAGGGATGAAGAAACTCAGGCTTCTGCTCTCCTGCAGCTTTCAATCAGACCGCCAGAGGGAGACGTCAAGAAAGGAGCACCTCATTGTGATAAGTGTATGGGATTAAGAGGTAGTAGGAGATAAAACTGTAAAACTAATCTGCGATCAGATTCTAGAAAGGAGATTTGTATGTAATGTTAAGCCTGAAATGACCAGTTCTTTGAGGATCAACTTCCAAGTTCAATAGAGGGATGAACCATTCTTCCTGTGCCCCTCTCATCCTGGGGAATGCTTTTGCATTCTGCAGAAGCACCTTGGAGTTCCCAGAAGCATGGATTCAGCATGCACAGGATGACATCTTTTTGTGGTTTATCTGCTAATGCGAGAATTTCAGTCTGTCCTGGGCTCATATTGTGACCTCAAATTCAGTCAAGTTCTTGAAAAGGAGCCATATTTCTCATGTTTTTTGTTTTGTTTTGTTTTGATTCCCAAAGTACCATGGAAAGAAGTTTTCTCTTTCAGGGATTGCTAATCATTTCCTCTGATTCAGTTACCTTCTTCATTTGGGGGAATAGGATGATGTGATAGAATCCCAAAAAGTTTAAGTGAACTGCTTCAGATCACATAAGTAGACAATTTAGTCAGGATGACAGATTTGTAGAGTCATAGTTGGAGGTGACCTCAAAGATCTGTTGGTTCAATCTCCCACCACCACCACACCCATCTAAGCCATGAATTGCTTCTACCACAACACTTACAAATGTTTTTCTGGTCCTTGCTGCATACTTTCAATGACAGGGAGCTTGCTCCTTTCTGAGACAGCCCATCCCATCTCTGAACAACTCAATCATTAGACATTTATTTCTTCTGTTAAGCTGAAATTTATCTTCCTGTGGCTTCCACCCATAGGCCCTAGCTTTATCACCTGGCACCACCCAGAGCCCATCTTCTCCCTCCTCCCATGATAGTCCTTTAAAGACCTAAACATAGAGAACATATCTCCCTAATGTGTTCTCCAGACTAAATAGCTTTGGTTCCTTCAAAAGTTCCTCATGGTCCTTATTAGAAGCCCCTTCTCCAGACTGTTCACACTCTTTTGGACATAACCCAGTTTTCCCATGTTACTATGAAATCTCCTTACACTGAATCCTCTCACACTAAAAGTCTATGGCTACTAATATTTAGTTTGGTGGGAAGAGCCTTAAAAGTCAGGAGACTTAAGTCTTAGCCCTGGATCTCTCACTGACTCACTGGGTGATTTCAGGTGAGCTCCTTCTCTTCTCTACTATTCTCCAATTATATAAAAAAGGATAGACACTATGAATTGTGAATGCTCTCCAAACTAGAAAATTCCATGGATCTAAGACAAAAGAGTAGACTCAGATGGAGAATGAAGGTCTGGCTTTATGGTACGGATGCCTGAGCAGAATAAATTTTCTCTTGTGCTCCAGCAAACCCCTTTAGCCCCAGGTTGTCCACTATGTGGAAAACATTGGCCTGTAACGGTTTCAGAGCCCTGGAATCCCAGCCTGCTGGCTTAAAGGCCAGGCAATGGCTGAAAAACCAGAGCCCAAACTCCCAGATAGAAAGCCAAGGAAACCTGGGACAGTCAGGATGAGGACCTTCTTGGCCCTTCTAAAGAAGAAAAAGATTCATGGGGGTGGATGTGGACTCAAATTGCAGGCTTCTGCAGCACAAAGAGCTTCTGGATAGGGCCTTAGATCCAGCCCCAGAGACTTACCAACATGTCCATTACACATTAAAATGTCCAGAAATCTAGCTTCCAGGCTTGACCTTTTTGGAGGATCAGTTCTACACCCACCTCCTTCTATCTCAACTCTTGGTATGGTAGAATGGCTGCAATGGGATGGAGCCTTGAGAAACCCCACATGGCAGAATGATTTTGCCTAACATGACATAAAAATACCTTCCTCAGACTTCTGGTCCAGACAAGATGGCATAGACCAGACAAGATGACATTCTCTCTGCTTTTCCCTGCTAAGGAAAACTAAAAACCCTAGCAATAATGCCAATAGGCAAGGAAGGAGAACTGTGGAAGGTAGTAAGAAAAGACTAACTGGTTCGAAGCCCTAGGCTTGGAGGAACAGCACAGGAGCAGGATGTCTTACACTCATAAACTTGACAGCTTAATAAAAATGGACCGATTCTTTGAAAGCCACAAACGACTGAAACTCAACCAAGATGAAATAGGTAATCTGAATAGTCATACAATCATTAAAAAACTGATTAAAAATCTCCAGAAAAATAAAATGCCCAGACTAGATTGTTTCAAGAATTCTACACACATTTACAGTAGAATTTATACCAACACATATATCCCAATTCCAGGAGTTAGGAGAGGGAAGGGCAAGAAGATAGAGGTGGCTATAAAAGGGTAACAGAAGGAATCCATGGTTCTGAAAAGGTAATACAATACATACTTATGGTGATGGAACTGTTCTGCAACTTGACTGTGGTGTTGGTCACGCAAACCTACACGTGATAAAATTGTATGGGGCTGAGAGGAGCTTCAAGATGGCAGGAAAGTAAGACGTGGGGATCATCTTCCTCCCCACAAGTCATCAGAAATACATCTACATGTGGAACAACTCCTACAGAACACCTACTGAATGCTGGCTGAAGACTTCAGACTTCCCAAAAGGCAACAAACTCCCAACATACCTGGGTAGGGCAAAAGAAAAAACAGAGAGAAAAGAATAAAGACGGGACCAGCACAAGTGGGAGGGAGCTGTGAAGAAGGAAAGGTTTCCACACACTAGGAAGCCCCTTCGTGGGCAGAGACTGCGGGTGGCAGAGGGGGAAGTTCAGAGCCATGGAGGAGAGCACAGCAACAGAGGTGCAGAGGGCAAAGTGGAGAGATTCCTGCACAGAGGATCACTGCTGATGAGCACTCACCAGCCCAGGTGTGTTGTCTGCTCACCTGCTGCGATGGCTGGGGGCTGGGAGCTGAGGCTCTGGCTTCAGTCGGATCCCAGGGAGAGGACTGGGGTTGGCTGCATGAACACAGCCTGAAGGGGGGTAGTGTGCCAAAGCTAGCCAGGGGGGAGTCCGGGAAAAGTCTGGAGCTGCCAAAGAGGCAAGAAACCTTTTTTTAATTTATTTTAACAACTTTATTGGAGTATAATAGCTTTACAGTGGTGTGTTAGTTTATGCTTTATAACAAAGTGAATCAGTTATACATATACATATGTTCCCATATCTCTTCCCTCTTGCATCTCCCTCCCTCCCACCCTCCCTATCCACTCCTCTAGGTGGTCACAAAGCACCAAGCTGATCTCCCTGTGCTATGCCGCTGCTTCCCGCTAGCTATCTATTCTATGATTGGTAGTGTATATATGTACATGCCACTCTCTCACTTTGTCACAGCTTACCCTTCCCCCTCCCAATATCCTCACGTCCATTCTCTATGAGGTCTGTGTCTTTAGTCCCGTCTTACCCCTAGGTTCCTCATGACCTTTTTTTCCCCTTAGATTCCATATATAGGTGTTAACATTCTCTTTCTGACTTACGTCACTCTGTATGACAGACTCTAGGTCCATCCACCTCACTACATATAACTCAATTTCGTTTCTTTTTATGGCTGAGTAATATTCCATTGTATATATGTGCCACATCTTTTTATCCATTCATCTGATGATGGACACTTATGTTGCTTCCATGTTCTAGCTATTGTAAATAGAGCTGCAATGAACATTTTGGTACATGACTCTTTTTGAATTATGGTTTTCTCAGGGTATATGCCCAGTAATGAAAGAAATTAAAATGACTCTACTACCCAAAGCAATCTACAGATTCAATGCAATCCCTATCAAACTACCACTGGCATTTTTCACAGAACTCGAACAAAAAAATTTCACAATTTGTTTGGAAACACAAAAGACCCGAATAGTCAAAGCAATCTTGAGAACGAAAAATGGAGCTGGAGGAATCAGGCTCCCTGACTTCAGACTATACTACAAAGCTACAGTAATCAAGACAGTATGGTACTGCCACAAAAGCAGAAATATAGATCAATGGAACAGGATAGAAAGCCCAGAGATAAACCCATACACATATGGTCACCTTATCTTTGATAAAGGAGGCAGGAATATACAGTGGGGAAAAGACATCCTCTTCAATAAGTGGTGCTGGGAAAACTGGACAGGTACATGTAAAAGTATGAAATTAGAACACTCCCTAACACCATACACAAAAATAAACACAAAATGGATTAAAGGCCTAAATGTAAGGCCAGACACTGTCAAACTCTTAAAGGAAAACATAGGCAGAACACTCTATGACATAAATCACAGCAAGATCCTTTTTGACCCACCTCCTAGAGAAATGGAAATAAAGACTTTTTTTACCTCTTTGTTTCCTGGTGCGTGAGGAGAGGGAATTAACAGCACCAGTTAAATGTGCTCCAGAGATGGGCACAGGCTGCGGCTATCAGTGTGGACACTAGAGACAGGCATGAGATGCTAAGGCTGCTGCTGCAGTCACCAAGAAGCCTGTGTACAAGCACAGGTCACTATCCACACATCCCCTCCCAGGAGCCTGTGCAGCCCGCCACTGCCAGGGTCCCGTGATACAGGGACAACTTCCCTGGGAGAACACACGGCATGCCTCAGGATTGTGCAAAGTCACAAAAACCTCTGCCGCTTCAGGCTCGCCCCGCACTCCGTACCCCTCCTTCCCCCCAGCCTGAGTGACCCAGAGCCCTCGAAGCTGCTGCTACTTCAACCCCATCCTGTCTGAGTGGGGAACAGATGCCCTCAGGCAACCTACACGCAGAGGCGGTGCCAAGTCCAAACCTGAAACTCAGGAGCTGTGCAAACAAAGAAGAGAAAAGGAAATTTCTCCTAGCAGCCTCAGGAGCAGCGGATTAAATCTCCACAATCAACTTGATGTACCCTGCATCTGTGGAATACCTGAATAGGCAACGAATCATACCAAACTGAAGAGGTGGACGTTGGGAGCAACGATATATATATATTTTCCCCCTTTTTTACTTTTTGTGAGTGTGTATGTGTATGCTTCTGTGGTTGATTTGGTCTGTATAGCTTTGCTTTTACCATTTGTCCAATGGTCCTCTCTGTTCTTTTTTTCTTTGTTTTTTTCTTTTTTAGTATACTTTTTAGTGCTTGTTATCATTGGTGGATTTGTTTTTTGGTTTGGTTGCTCTCTTCTTTCTTTCTTTCTTTTTTCTATTACGTTTTAATTTTTTAAATAATTATTTATTATTTTACATTTGAATAATTTTATTTCATCTTTTATTTCATTTTCTTTTATCTTCTTTCTCTGTTTCTTTTTCTCTCCATTTTATTCTGAACAAGGTGGATGACAGGCTCTTGGTGCTCCAGCCAGGCATCAGGACTGTGCCTCAAAAGTGGGAGAGCCAGGTTCAGGACATTGGTCCACCAGAGAACTCCCAGCTCCACATAATATCAAACAGTGAAAATTTCCCAAAGATCTGCATCTCAATACTAAGACCAAGCTTCACTCAATGACCAGCAAGCTACAGTGCTGGACACCCTATGCCAAATAACTAGCAAAACAGGAACACAACCCCATCCATTAGCAGGGAGGCTGCCTAAAAAACATAATAAGGAAACAGACACCATAAAACACATCACAAGACGTGGAACTGTCCACGAGAAATACAAGATCCAGCCTCATCCACCAGAACACAGGCACTAGTCCCCTCAACCAGGAAGCCTACACAAGCCACTGAACCAACCGTTGCCACTGGGGGCAGACACCAAAAACAACGGGAACTACAAACTTGCAGACTGCAAAAAGGAAACCCCAAACACAGTAAGTTCAGAAAAATGAGAAGACAGCAGAATACACAGCAGATGAAAGAGCAAGGTAAAAACCCATCAGACCTAACAAATGAAGAGGAAATAGGAAGTCTTACCTGAAAAAGAATACAGAATAATGATAGCAAAGATGATCCAAAATCTTTGAAATAGAATGGAGAAAATACAGGAAACGTTTAACAAGGACCTAGAAGAACTAAAGAGCAAACAAACAGTGATGAACAGCACAATAAATGAAATTAAAATTTCTCTAGAAGGGATCAGTAGCAGAATAACTGAGGCAGAAGAATGGATAAGTGACCTGGAAGATAAAATAGTGGAAATAACTACTGCAGAGCAGAATAAAGAAAAAAGAATGTAAAGAATTGAAGACAATCTCAGAAACATCTGGGACAACATTAAATGCACCAACATTCAAATTATAGTGGTCCCAGAAGAAGAAGAGAAAAAGAAAGGGACTGAGAAAATATTTGAAGAGATTATAGTTAAAAACTTCCCTAATATGGGAACAGAAGTAGTTAATCAAGTCCAGCAAGCACAGAGAGTCCCATACAGGATAAATCCAAGGAGAAGCACGCAAGACATATATTAATCAAACTATCAAAAATTAAATACAAAGAAAAAATATTAAAAGCAGCAAGGGAAAAAGAACAAATAACATACAAGGGAATCCCCATCAGATTAGAAGCTGATCTTTCAGCAGAAAATCTGCAAGCCAGAAGGGAGTGGTATGATATTCTTAAAGTGATGAAGGAGAAAAACCTGCAACCAAGATTACTCTACCCAGCAAGGATCTCATTCAGTTCTGATGGAGAAATTAAAACCATTACAGACAAGCAAAAGCTAAGAGAATTCAGCACCACCAACCAGCTTTACAAGAAATGCTAAAGGAACATCTCTAGGAAGGAAACACAAGAGAAGGAGAAGACCAACAATAACAAACCCAAAACAATTAAGAAAATGGGAATAGGAACATACATATCGATAATTACCTTACATGTAAATGGATTAAAGGCTCCAATGAAAAGACATAGACAGGCTGAATGGATAGAAAAACAAAACCCACATATATGCTGTCTACAAGAGACCCACTTCAGATGTAGGGACACATACAGACTGAAAGTGAGGGGATGGGAAAAGATATTTCATGCAAATCAAAATCAAAAGAAAGCTGGAGTAGCAATTCTTATATCTGATAAAATAGGCTTCAAAACAAAGACGATTACAAGAGACAAAGAAGGACACTACATAATGATCAAAGGATCAATCCAAGAAGAATATATAACAATTGTAAATATTTATGCACCCAACATAGGAGCATCCCAATACATAAGGCAAATACTAACAACCATAAAAGGGGAAATCGACAGTAACAAAATCATAGTAGGGGACTTTAACACAATCCTTTCAACAATGGACAGATCATCTAAAATGAGAATAAATAAGGAAACACAAGCTTTCAATGATGCGTTAAACAAGATGGACTTAATTGATATTTATAGGACATTCCATCCAAAAACAACAGAATACACTTTCTTCTCAACTGCTCATGGAACATTCTCCAGGATGAATCGTATCTTGGGTCACAAATCAAGCCCAGGTAAATTTAAGAAAATTGAAATCATATCAAGTATCTTTTCTGACCAAAAGGCTATGAGAGTAGATAACAATTACAGGAAAAAATCTGTAAAAAATACAAACACATGGAGGTTAAACAGTACAATACTTAATAACCAAGAGATCACTGAACAAATCAAAGAGGAAATCAAAAAAATACTTAGAAACAAATGACAATGAAAACACGACGACCCAAAACCTATGGGATGCAACAAAAGCCATTCAAAGAGGGAAGATTATAGCAACACAATCCTACCTTAAGAAACAAGAAACACCTCAAATAAACAACTTAAACTTACACCTAAAGCAATTAGAGAAAGAAGAACAAAAATATTCCAAAGTTAGCAGAAGGAAAGAAATCATAAACTTCAGAGCAGCAATAAATGAACGTTCTTAGATAGTCTCATCCACCAGAGGGCAGACAGCAGAAGCAAGAAGAATTAAAGTCCTGCAGCCTGTGGAACAAAAACCACATTCACAGAAAGATAGGCAAGATGAAAAGGCAGAGAGCATGTACCAGATGAAGGAAAAAGATAAAACCCCAGAAAAACTACTAAATGGAGTGGAGATAGGCAACCTTGCAGAAAAAGAAGTCAGAATAATGATAGTGAAGATTATCCAGGACCTCGGAAAAAGAATGGAGACAAAGATTGAGAAGACACAAGAAATGTTTAACAAAGACTCAGAAGAAATAAAGAACAAACAAACAGAGATGAACAATACCATAACTGAAAAGAAAACTACACTAGAAGGAATCAATAGCAGAATAACTGAGGCAGAAGAACGGATAAGTGACTTGGAAGACAGAATGGTGGAATTCACTGCTGTGGAACATAATAAAGAAAAAAGAATGAAAAGAAATGAAGACAGCCTAAGACACCTCTGAGACAACATGAAATGAAACAACACCCTCATTATAGGGGTCCCAGAAGGAGAAAAGAGAGAAAGGACCAGAGAAAATATTTGTAGAGATTATAATCGAAAACTTCCATAACATGGGAAAGGAAATAGCCACCCAAGTCCAGGAAGCTCTGTGAGTCCCATACAGGATAAACCCAAGGAGAAACAGGCCGAGACACATAGTAATCAAATTGGCAAATATTAAAGACAAAGAAAAATTATTGAAAGCAGCAAGGGAAAAATGAGTAATAACATACAAGGGAACTCCCATAAGGTTAACAGCTGATTTCTCAGCAGAAACTCTTCAAGCCAGAAGGGAGTGGCATGATATTCTTAAAGTGATGAAAGGGAAGAACCTACAACCAAGATTACTCTACCCAGCAAGGATCTCGTTCAGATTCGATGGAGAAATCAAAAGCTTTACACACAAGCAAAAGCTAAGAGAATTTAGCACCACCAAACCAGCTCTACAACAAATGCTAAAGGAACTTCTCTAAGTGGGAAACACAAGAGAAGAAAAGGACCTACAAAAACAAACCCAAAACAATTAAGAAAATGGTCATAGGAACATACATATCGATAATTACCTTAAACGGGAATGGATTAAATGCTCCAACCAAAAGACACAGGCTTGCTGAATGGATAGAAAAACAAGACCCGTATATATGCTGTCAACAAGAGACCCACTTCAGACATAGGGACACATAGAGACTGAGCATGAGGGGATGGAAAAAGATATTCCATGTAAATGGAAATCAAAAGAAAGCTGGAGTAGCAATACTCATATCAGATAAAATAGACTTTAAAATAATGTTGCAAGAGACAAGGAAGGACTCTACATAATGATTAAGGGCTCAATCCAAGAAGAAGATATAACAATTATAAATATATATGCATCCAACGTAGAAGCACCACAACACATGAGGCAACTGTTAACAGCTCTAATAGAGGAAATCAACAGTAACAAAAAAATAGTGGGGGACTTTGGCACCTCACTTACACCAATGGGCAGATCATCCAAAATGAAAATAAATAAGGAAACACAAGCTTTAAATGACACAATAGACCAGATAGATTTAAATGATATTTATAGGATATTCTGTCCCAAACCACAGTTTACACGTTCTTCTCAAGTGCTCATGGAACATTCTCCAGGATAGATCACACCTTGGGTCACAAATCAAGCCACAGTAAATTTAAGAAATTGAAATCGTATCAAGCATCTTTTCTGAACACAATGCTATGAGATTAGAAATGAATTACAGGGGAAAGAAACGTAAGAAACAAAAACACATGGAGGCTAAACAATACGTTACAAAATAACCAAGAGATCACTGAAGAAATCAAAGAGGAAATAAAAAAAAATATGTAGAGATAGATGGCAATGAAAACATGACAACCCAAAACCTATGGGATGCAGCAAAAGCAGTTCTAAGAGGGAAGTTTATAGCAACACAATCCTACCTCAAGAAACAAGAAACATCTCAAATAAACAACCTAACCTTACACCTAAAGCAATTAGAGAAAGAAGAGCAACAACAAAAAAAATCCCAAAGTTAGCAGAAGGAAAGAGATCATAAAGTTCAAATCAGAAATAAATGAAAAAGAAATGAAGGAGCCGATAGCAAAGATGAATAAAACTAAAAGCTGGTTCTTTGAGAACATAAACAAAATTGATAAACCATTAGCCAGACTTATCATGAAAAAAAGGGAGAAGACTCAAGTCAATAGAATTAGAAATGAAAAAGGAGAAGTAACAACTGACACTGCAGAAATACAAAGGATCAAGATAGATTACTACAAGGAATTATGTGCCAATAAAATGGAAAACCTGGAAGAAATGGACAAATTCTTAAAAATGCACAACGTTCCAAGAGTGAACCAGGAAGGAATAGAAAATATGAACAGACCAATCGCAAGTAATGAAATTGAAACTGTGATTAAAAATCTGCCAACAAACAAAATTTCAGGACCAGATGACTTCACAGGTGAATTCTATCAAACATTTAGAGAAGAGGTAACACCCAACCTTCTCAAACTCTTCCAAAATATTGCAGAGGGAGTAACACTCCCAAACTCATTTTACGAGGCCACCATCACCTTGATACCAAAACCAGACAAGGATGTCACAAAGAAAGAAAACTACAGGCCAATATCACTGATGAACATAGATGCAAAAATGCTGAACAAAATTCTAGCAAACAGAATCCAACAGCACATTAAAAAGATGATACACCATGATCAAATAGGGTTTATTCCAAGAATGCAAGGATTCTTCAATATACGCAAATCAATCAATGTGATAAACCATATTTACAAATTGAAGGAGAAAAAGCATATGATCATCTCAATAGATGCAGAGAAAGCTATTGACAAAATTCAACACCCATTTATGATAAAAACCCTGCAGAAAGTAGGCATAGAGGGAACTTTCCTCAACATACTAAAGTCCATATATGACAAACCCACAGCCAACATCATCCTCAATGGTGAAAAACTGAAAGCATTTCCACTAAGATCAGGAACAACACAAGGTTGCCCACTCTCACCGCTCTTATTCAACATAGTTTTGGAAGTTTTAGCCACAGCAATCAGAGAAGAAAAGGAAATAAAAGGAATTCAAATCGGAAAAGAAGAAGTAAAGCGTCACTGTTCGCAGATGACATGATACTATACATAGAGATCCTAAAGATGCTACCAGAAAACTACTAGAGCTAATCAATGAATTTGGTAAAGTTGCAGGATACAAAATTAATGCACAGAAATCTCTGGCAGTCCTATACACTAATCATGAAAAATCTGAAAGTGAAATCAAGAAAACACTCCCATTTACCATTGCAACAAAAAGAATAAAATATCTAGGAATAAACCTACCTAAGGAGACAAAAGACCTGTATACAGAAAATTATAAGACACTGATGAAAGAAATTAAAGATGATACAAATAGACGGAGAGATATACCATGTTCTTGGGTTAGAAGAATCAATATTGTGAAAATGACTCTACTACCGAAAGCAATCTACAAATTCAATGCAATCCCTATCAAACTACCACTGGCATTTTTCACAGAACTAGAGCACAAAATTTCACAATTTGTATGCAAACACAAAAGACCCCGAACAGCCAAAACAATCTTGAGACCGAAAAACGGAGCCGGAGGAATCAGGCTCCTGGAATTCAGACTATACTACAAAGCTACAGTAATCAAGACAGTATGGTACTGGCACAAAAACAGAAAGATAGATCAATGGAACAGGATAGAAATCCCAGAGATAAACCCACACACATATGGTCACCTTATCTTTGATAAAGGAGGCAGGAATGTACTGTGCAGAAAGGACAGCCTCTTCAGTTAATGGTGCTGGGAAATCTGGACAGGTATATAATATTTTCTTTATGGATAATTGTAAACTGAAGCTCAGAGAAGTTAAATAACTTGTTGTAAGTCACATAGCTAGTATGAGGCAGACTAGAAGCCAGTTCTTTATAACTCTAAAAACTATACTTTTTCTACCACACTAAACTATCTCCCTAGTTTTCACTTGAGAATTTATCATCCATCTATCCATTCATTCATTCATCCAACAAACATTCATTGGGAGGCCTTCTTGTTTCAGGCCTTATGGTTGGCCCTAGAGTTATGGAGATAAGATATGATCCTTGCTTTTAAAGACCCTACACTGTAGGATCGTTTAATAGAATGTCATCAGTAGCACTGTCTTCAGTTTACCATGTAGAATGCAAGAGACTTCACAACAGTGGCAGGAATATCAGTATTGTTGGGTAGCCATAGGTGTCTACCATAGTCACCAAGTCCAGCTTCGACCCATTCAATTTCTGTGGATTCCATTTTGCCAACTCCTTGAGAATCTTTGTCTTCTCTCATTTCTTAACCCTTTCAGCAACACTGATCACTGGGAAGCCACGTTCTTTCTATATTGGTCTCTATTTTTCCACTGGGAATTCAGGTAGGACCATACTCCCAAATGCTTTCTGCTATAGAGTTGGAGAGGCCTCCTGATCTACACATCAAAATCCTCTTGAACCTCATTATTTTCAAGCTGTTGGCCTCACCTCGTCTCCAGTTGATTCAGCCTCTTGATGATTACCAAGATATTTCTTGGTCGTCTCTTAACTTGTCACTATGCCTTCATCACACTCCATATTTTGGTCCAATATGTCTTTCTTTCCTCTCACTACTTATTCATCACTTTTTGCCTAATACTTACTCCATAACCATCCCCTCCTGGACCATGGTGTACTTAGACAACAATATGTTAATACATGTGGGAGGCAAAAGACAATATTCATCTGAATTTCAAGAGCTCCAACTTTAAACTCACACCTCAGCAGGAAGACTTGTTTATCACATCAGCTCAACTTATATTCTCTTGTGGTCTTGGTCAGTGAAGAGCCTTTGGGTACCCCAAAACCAAGAGGTTTGTAAGAGTGCAAGATAGAATCCCTTCCTCTTTATACTTCCAAGACCCACTTGAAAAGTCAACTATATGACCTTCAAAGGTTCTTTTTGGTATTGCAGGTGTATCCCCTTGGAAGAAAGGAGAACATTGGGACAATGGGCAAAGTACTGCCTACATCAGGACATTTTTACCCCCGGAAAACTAGGAGCTTACGTCACTACTGGCCAAATAAATGAAATTTGAGTAAACTTATTCTTCAGTGAAAGAGATCAAAACACCCTAAAACAAAGAAAAAAAACTACTTGCATCTATAAAGTGATTTAAATTTAATAAAGTGCTCTTACATGCCTTATCTCATTCCCTGACAGGAGTTGATGGATCCAGGACTTGATGTCAGGTCTTCAGATTCCAAGTCCATTACTCTTTCTGTGACACCAAACTGACACCAACTGTGGGTGGGTATCAGCTCTCCCATTCTCAAATGCTTTCCTGATTTTCTACTCATTCTGCCAGTGTCCTACTGTACCTTTTACCCTCTTAACTTCTTAGCATTGTTAACTTGTGCCTGGACCATTGCAACAGCCTCCACCCAGGCAGGCCTCTTTGCCTTCAGTCTTTCTTCCACTCCCTAAATCCATCCTGCACATAGCCTCAGAGTGATCTTTCTGGAGTGGAGATTTGATCAAATCAGACCCCCTGCTTTACTGTCTTCCATGTGTCCCCATTGTTCAAGTTAAAACTATCTCCTTAGCATGGATTCTAGGGCATCTACCAACTTACTCTCCACTTCAGCCCTTCATTTCCACTCTTTGGCCTTTGTACCCCAAACCTATTCTCTATGGCTGTTAGGTTCTTCTTTCTCCCCCATTTCCAACAAAGGCTATTTTATTTATCTTCCTAGGCCTATCTTAAACACAATAGTCTCTGACTACTTAATTGAAAGTAATATTTTCCATTATGACATAGCATTCTTTGCCATGCAGTGTGGGTATTTAAGTATCTATATGCCTCCTTCAATGGATCATAAACTTTTTGGTAGCAGAATATGTATTGTACATCAAAGTCTTTGCTGATTAACGTTTCAACCCAATACCCCACCTGGCTCAATACGTGTGTGCTCAATTTACATCAATTGATTAGAGGTCTGGAGAGACATTGAAAGCCACAATCAGGGGAAGTTACAGAGAAAAGAAAAACTTCCCTTTGTAGCCTCACTGGGAAGGACCATAGAGTAGTCACTCTAGAGTATTCCAGTAAGTGAAGATTCTCTCCCAAGATTTCTCTAAGCTCTTGCAGTTTAATAACCAGGCGAGTCAGAGGTGCTGCACCACTCACCAGATCCAGCTGGTTCCTCACTTTTAGAAAGCAGCTGCCAAGATAGGGTTCATGACTAATTCTGCCTATAACCAAGAGAATGCATAAAATTGACCCTAGCCCTCAGCTGCTACTACCCCAGTTGCTTCTCCAAGCAGAGAAAATATATCTCTAGGAAGAGACTGTGGTTGGGGTAGAAAACTGTCTGCCTTGCAAAAGTGGAAATCTGAATTCTAATCCCCTCTTTGCCACTGCATAGTTTTGTGACCTTGGCCAAGTTCGTTCATCTCTTTGGACTTCAGTATTCCCATCTGAATGGCTTGGAACAAATGGTGTCTTAAGATCCCTGGAGAGCTTTCATTCTTTAGTTATTTATTCTAGGATGATAATCAAGTGTTTCTCTTAATACCTCCTATCCTAGCTAAGAACCAGATTCTGTTACCCCTATTTCCTTTCTGCACCTAGGGATGTCCCAGGGCTGAGACAGCTGCTCTAGGGATAGGTTTGAATAATGTGGTGGGAACAACTGGGCTGTTTTTCAGACCTTTTTTCCCTTTGACTCCTACATCCTTGCCCTACTCCCTGCAGCCAACATATTTCAATATGACAACCATGGGATAGATGCCAGGGGGCCCTAGGCACAGGCCTCAGTGACTCAGGGAGATGAAGAACCTGCTCAAAAGTTAAGTTTCCTAAAGGCATTCTTTGCTTCCCTGGACTCTGTTTAAGGTTTCCTGAGCCAGGATGGTAGATGGCTTAAGAGGTATATATCTGGAGGCCTAAGGATAAAATAATATAAATGATCTCTTATATCTCCAAACTGCACTCTATGTATTAGGGTCCATTCACACCCATACTCTATGGGGGTTAGATCCTCAGTTGTATGCCATATCTTATAGATGAAGAAACTAAGACATATATAAAACACTAAGTAACAAAATTTGAAGGTGACTGCACTGGGACTAAAACATGTCTTCTGGTTATTGCTTTTTGCTGTGTTCCACAATCAGGGTAAGGGACAGGGCTGGAAAATAAACCACATAATTTTTTCCATATCTGCTATATTTTCCAGACTAAAATTAGGACCCATGAAATGAGAATTGATTTTTTAATAAATTTATTTATTTATTTATTTATTTTTGGCTGCATTGGGTCTTTTTTTTTTTTTTTTTTGCGGTATGCGGGCCTCTCACTGTTGTGGCCTCTCCCGTTGCGGAGCACAGGCTCCGGACGCGCAGGTTCAGCAGCCATGGCTCACGGGCCCAGCTGCTCCACGGCATGTGGGATCTTCCCAGACTGGGGCACGAACCCGTGTCCCCTGCATCGGCAGGTGGACTCTCAACTACTGCGCCACCAGGGAAGCCCAGCGTTGGGTCTTTGTTGCTGTGCACGGGCTTCCTTTAGCTGTGGCGAATGGGGTTTACTCTTTGTTGTGGTGCACAGGCTTCTCACTGCAGTGGCTTCTCTTGTTGTGGAGCCCGGGTTCCGGTCATGCAGGCTTCAGTATTTGCGGCATGTGGGCTCAGTAGTTGTGGCTCATGGGCTCTAGAGCGCAGGCTCAGCAGTTGTGGCACAGGGGCTTAGTTGTTTCTTGGTATGTGGAATCTTCCCAGACCAAGGGTGGAACCCATGTCCCCTACATTGGTAGGCAGATTCTTAACCACTGCATCACCAGGGAAGCCCAAGAATTGATTGCTACTTGTGAAATTATTCACATAAAAGATGTAAGACAATAGCGCTTTGTTTTGCATTTTAACAAATTACTTGAAAAACTCTTATTCTTCCTCCAGAATCCTCCGTGACACCTTCAGAGTCAATATATTATTTTTCTGTACACTCTTCTATTCTGAGAGCTACCTTTCAGGACTCACCACATTATCTGTTTCTGTGTGTCTGTTTCCCTTTACTAGATGGAGAACTTTTTGAGGGAATGTATCATATCTCTATATCTCCAGGGCATAGCACAGCTTCTGGCACAAAATTGCTATTCAATAAATATGAATTCAAAATGGACTGAACTGAAAACATGTGTAAATGGAAAGTCTTGGCAATTCTGAGATTAATGGTTGCTAACTTTCTAGCCTATGGTGTGGGCCTAGGTCCCAAGGATAGCCCTTCCAAGTGCCATGGTATGGGCATAATATGCCCTCAGCTTATAATATAGGAACCATGAAAACCAAATTCCTGAAGCCTGTAGACAGGAAAAAGTAGGACCCAGATATTGTCAGTCTAGTCCCTTCCTAGAAGTATTGCCAAAGCATACAATTGTAGTCATAGTGGGTGTGCTCCAAGCCATGACTGCTACAATTTAGCAAGTAAAAAACACTCCAATTTACCCTAAAACCTAACTTATCTCCCTGCCTCAAGTCTTTATCCTGTCATCCTCTACACTGCCACCCGAATGTTAACTTTCCCTTTTCTCATAGACTTTTAGTGCTCTCTATTATGTCATATAGTTCTTATGCCCTCTTATATAGTTCTCATATAGTCTATATATGTGCATAGTCCTAAGCCTGACACTCTAGGTCCTTTGTAATTTACCCCCTAACTCTCACAAAGTTGCCAACCATTCTTATCTAGTATCTACTTTCTTTTCCTACATACACATTTTAAGGTCTTAAACTTGAGCGTGAATCGGAATCTCCTGGAATGCCTGCTACAAAAATGCATATTCCTTACCCTTCCTCCACCAAATCTGATTTAACAGGCCTGAGGTGAGACCTCAAATATTAAAAAAAAAAATTAACACTACTACCAGGTGATTCAGAATCAAATGGTCCAGGGACCATAACTGGAGAAAGATTACCAAACACAGTCCATCTCCTTTCCTTCTTCAGCAGGTGATATCTGATCTAGGGGTTGTCTGATGTGTTACAATTTAACATAGATGCTTTTCAGTTTGACAGGCTCTGCCTGTTAAGATACCTACTAGCCAGTTGTTCCCAATGTCCTTCCTCAGGCTGATGGGGTCTGCTGTCACAGGCTCCATTTTTATGGCTTTTAGTATCTCTGAATCTGTGGTCACTTGCCAGTTCAATGTCTGGTCTCTGCTGCTGACTCTTTACATGGGACTTGGCTCCCAAGCTTTTTGGACTTTCCCTACCTTCTGATACTCAGGGCTAATATTCAGGAAGTTCAAACCTGTACTAGCTTTTAAATATTGAAGTCTTTCTATACAAGCTGGTAAATAGTCACTGCCCTAAGCTCCCCACATACCCCCAACTGCCCTAGTCCCTCACCTGGAACCCCTAAGCCCTCCTAGAATCCAGCAACTAAAGGGGTAATGTTTCTAGAACCTTGTTTCAGCATCACAGGCCTATATTCATTCAGATACTTTGGGGCCATTGCTATACATGTTGTTAAATATTTTGAATATTACTCCTATGTGTGCCCAATCTTTTACAATATACTTGACTACTTGGGATCCTGTCTTGTCCCTAGCTGTCTTGGTTCTAGTATCAGGCCTTAACATCTCCAAATTTTTGCATTCAAAGCCCAGTTTTGGGGTTCAAGATTTTGTAGTCTATATAAGGAATTCTAGGCAGGTGAGAGGGCCTTGAGAATTTGATGGTCCACTTGCTGCCTATAAAAATCATACTATGCCCAATTATAAACCTATCCAAGGGTTATCCAGGCTGAGATTTTAGAAAATCAGAGGTTGGCTTACTATCAGATGGATCAATTTGAGTGTAGACTCTGTTCCATACTAATTGTGTAACCTTAGATGAGTCACTCAATTTTGTGAGTCTCAGTTACCTTGTCTATAAAATTGAGATAATGCTATTATAATAGGGTTATTATATGAAACAAATGAATTGATCTAAAAAATACTGAGGTCCTACTATGCGGCAGTAATTGTTCCAGGTCCTTGCTCCTCAAAGTGTTGTCCATATCGACAGTATTGACATCACAGAATACCAGTCCCACCGCTTAATCAGAATCTTCATTTTAACCAAAATATCAATAGACATTAAAGTTTGAGAAGCACTGATCTAAACAGACCACATTCCTCGAATATAGACATGATCATTCCTAGAGAAAACACCTGTTTGAAGGAGTAGACATTTTGGTTTTGGTGTCCTGGAACCATGGAGTTAGAATAAAAATGAAGGTCAGAGAGCCCTGAAGAGTAGAAATCATGGTTCAGATATTTGCTGGAGCTAAGCAGGAGCTACTAGGCAGGTGTTATGTCCCTAGAAAACAGCAGGTGCACCCAGCTCCAGTTGATTGTTGCAAGGTGGAAATGCCAGCCTAGGGATGCTAAACCTGATTTTTCAAGAGAAGCTAGAAAGCCAGAGGTCCACAGAGAAGGGCACAAGCTCTTTCAGGTGGATCTCAAATTCTTTCGCTTCGACCTAGAGATCTCTATCATCTTGCTATTCAATGCATGGTCTGTGAATGAACAGTATCTGCATTACCTGGGAGCCTGTTAGAAATTCTGAATTTCAGGCCCCATTTCAGACCTTCTGAATCAGAATCTAAATTTAAACAAGATTCCCCAGGTAACTTGTACACACAAAGTCTGAGATGCATGAGTTAGCTGCTGGAAATATAATAGTGAACAAGACCTTTTGTTCTCATGGACCTTACATACTAGTGGGACAAGATATACAATAGAACTGTAAACTAATGTATAAACAAGGGTAGTTTTGATGGTGATAAATACTATGAAGAAAATAAAATGTCCAGGATGGCTTCTTTCCTCACATGGATGGTGTTTAATCTGGGGCCATAGACAAACTAGAAGGATCCAAAATGGGATGGCTAGAAACACTGGCTTGGCATGTCTCTCTTCATGTGACTTCTCCACATGGCTAACATGGGCTTCTTCATAGCATGGTGATCTTAGGGTAATCATACATCTTACATGGTGGTTAGCTCCACCCAGAATAAGCATTCTAATAGACCGGTGAGGCAACTCATTAGTCCAACAGAAACTGAGGACCTACTCTGTGCAAAGCACTATTCCAGGCCCTTGCTACAAATATTCTTCTGATGTAGCCTCAGAAGTTATACAGCATCACTTCTGTCACATTCTATTAGTTACAAGGGATGTACAGGACCATCCCAAATTTAAAGAGATAAGCTATACAAGAATATGAAAAATGAAGCAGTGTGATTCCTTGGGGAGTCATCTTTGGACACTGACTACCACAGGAGGTAACATCTGAGCTGAGACCTGAATGGAGCAAAGTTGCCAACCATGCAAAATTCTGGGCAAAAACACTTCAGGTGGAAGAAACAGCCTGCAAAGGCCCTGAGACAGGAGAGAGCTTGAAATATCCAAGAGATATAAGGAGGACAATGTTATTAGAGCAAAGTGCATGGAAGGAAGAGTCATAGAAAATAAAACTGGAGAGGTAAGCAGGAGCCACAATATAGGTGAGAAGTTCATATTTTACTCTAATCACCATGGGAAGGATTGGAGGGTTTAAAGCATGGAAGTATTAAAAGATAACCTGAGGCATATTACAAACTTTGAGTTTATTTGAACAAAAATCAATTGGAATCAGACAGTGCCAAACTGAAAATGGTTAGGAGTGTTCCACAAACAGGAGCTAAAGGAAAGACTTTATAGAGAAAAGGCAGGCAGATGCAAAGAAGAAAACCCATTATTTACTTGGCTATAGTTTAAGCAGTTGCATTACTTAACTGTTTGTGATGGGTTGTCCTTAGTCTTTAATTTGTTAACCTTGAGACATTACAGGCTTAGGTTTTGGTTTGTTTACACAGACGCCTAAGGCATTCAAGCCATCTCTGTTTAATGGCTTTCTTATTTAACTAATTTAACAATTTCTCTGCTCTGGTCACCCTATCAGACATGACAGATTGACCAAATATTTGGTATTAGCACTACTCTCGGTCACCATAAGGGTTAAGTTGTTCTTGCCTCATAATTGTTTTTGCTGTTCATCTTGCTTCTGTTTCTCCAAGTGCAGTGAGACCATCTGATGTACTGGTGATGGCTGCAAATATATATTTAATACACTTGAAAGAACATAGCACACCAGGGAGACTACAGTGATAACTATAAAGAGGAAAAAAATCAAGAGACTGAAATATGATCCTTGGTCAGGGACCCCATGAACCAAACAAATTTGTATCAAATAAAGAATGTACCTGAAGAGGGAGTAACCTGTTTTAGTCAAGTGTCTTGTTTGCTAACTTCTTATATTTGTTGTCATACCATAGCTGTTGATTAAGGTACAGTGGGAGGTATTTACTATGGCACAGACTCCTGCTTGTTCAGCTAATAAGTAATCTAAAGCAATTTTATTATCTAAAACCTTCTGAGCAAGAAAGCCTGGGAATTTTTTCTGTGCATCTATGACCTTAGTGGTAGATTCAGTAATAGAGTTGCCAGAATTAATATATATTATCTTCCCAAGCATTAACAGAAAGGAAAAATAAAGTAGCAAACAGGCAAAAGGAATAAAGTTTTCATACTGGATGAAGATATTGATCTGTAATCTTGGGAGATCTTGTCCACCACAAGATGTTGTCTGCTTCTGGGGAGGAAGCTCTCTGGTCAATTTTAATTTTAGGTCTCCAGCTGGTGTGCAGTTGCAAGAGTCTGGAAGAGCCTTTTTAAATTGGGAGATGTGGTCCTGAGGTTCAAAGCCTTAAAGTTTGGCTGCCCTCTGGATAGTGAGGATGACCTCATATGGCCTCATGTATAATAGCAAGTTTCAAGGAGGGTCTTCATCCTTAATGATTCCAAGACAGAAAGTTGGGGAAAATTTGGAAACATTAGTCTGAAGAGTCCTAAACAGATATTTGAGGAGCTAAGAAAAATTTAGTATCCAGTCCAGTTTACAGGTAGATAACAAAACCTCAAAGACAATGAACAGGACTAGAAATTAATACCCACAAGTGTGTGCTATAGTTTTACATTGAAACATAACTTTTCTTTCCACAGTAACACCCATTTCTACCAAAGATAATCCAAATTCTGGAGGCATAAGGTAGGGGGGAAAAGTAAATGTCTCAATTCTGTTTACAAAGGTATGCCTTACCAAATATCTCTAAGTTATATATAGCTTAGAAAAAACATAAAAATATTTTCCTTAAATCTGGAAAACCAGAACTTTAAAGAACCAGCAATGTTTCAAATAAAAAGTCATTAAAAATGATAATCATCCTCATCAGTTCAAGATATCCCATGTTATTAATTCTTGTTCTGCCTGAATCCAGTTTTTCATTTCTTTGTGTTTAAAAAAAATTTTTTTAGTTTTATACAATTTTTAAAGGTTACACTTCATTTACAGTTATTACAAAATATTGACTATAGTCCCCATGTTGTACAACACATTCTTGAGCTTATCGTACACCAACAAGTTTGTTCCTCCCACTCCCCCACTCCTATATTGCCCCTCCCCCTTCCCCACTGAAAACCACTAGTTTGTGAGTCTGCTTCTTTTTTACTATATTCACCAGTTGGTTGTGTTTTTTAGATTCCACATATAAATGATATCATACAGTATTTACCTATCACCATCTGATGTATTTCACTTAGCTTAATGCTCTCCAAGTCTATCCATGTTGCTGCAAATGACAAAATTTTGTTCTTTTTTATGGCTGAGTAGTATTCCATTGTATATATATACCACTTCTTCATCATTCATCTGTTGATGAACACTTAGGTTGTTTCCATGTCTTAGAAATTGAAACTAATGCTGCAATAAACATTGGGATGCATGCATCTTTTCAGATTAGTATTTTTGTTTTTTTCAGATATATAGCCAGTAGCAGAATTGCTGGATCATATCAATTTTTAGTTTTTTGAGAAACCTCCATACTGTTTTCCACAGTGGCCAATTCACATTCTCACTGACAGTGTAGGAGGGTGCCCTTTTCTTCACATCCTCACAAACATTTTTAATTTGTGGTCTTTCTGATGATAGCAGTTCTGAAAGATGTGAGGTGATATCTCATTGTGGTTTGATTTGCTTTTCTCTGATGACTGGCAATGTTGAGAATATTTTCATGTGCCTGCTGGCCATCTGTATTTCCTCTTTGGAAAAGTGTCTATTGTTCTTCTGCCCATTTTTTAATTGGGTGGTGTGCTTTTTGATGTTGAGTGGTATGAGCTGTTTATATATTTTGGATATTAATTCCTTAGAAGTTATATTATTTGCAAATATTTTCTCCCATTGAGTAGGCTGTCTTTTTGATTTGTTGACGGTTTCCTTTGCCATTCAAAAGAGTATTAGTTTAATTAGGTCCTATTTGATTCTTTTTGCCTTTATTTCCATTACTCGAGGAGACGTATCCAAAAATCATACCTGCAGTTTATTTTTTTATTTTATTTTATTTTACTTTTCTTTACTTCTTTATAGGAGTATAATTGTTTTACAATGGTGTGTTAGTTTCTGCTTTATAACAAAGTGAATCAGTTATACATATACATATGTTCCCATATCTCTTGCCTCTTGCGTCTCCCTCCTTCCCACCCTCCCTATCCCACCCCTCCAGGCGGTCACAAAACACCGAGCTGATCTCCCTGTGCTATGCGGCTGCTTCCCACTAGCAATCTACCTTACGTTTGGGAGTGTATATATGTCCATGCCTCTCTCTCGCTTTGTCACAGCTTGCCCTTCCCCCTCCCCATATCCTCAAGTCCATTCTCTAGTAGGTCTGTGTCTTTATTCCTGTCTTACCCCTAGGTTCTTCACGACATTTTTTTCTTAAATTCCATATATATGTGTTAGCATACGGTATTTGTCTTTCTCTTTCTGACTTACTTCACTCTGTATGACAGACTCGAGGTCTATTCACTTCATTACAAATAGCTCAATTTCGTTTCTTTTTATGGCTGAGTAATATTCCATTGTATATATGTGCCACATCTTCTTTATCCATTCATCCAATGATGGACACTTAGGTTGTTTCCATCTCCGGCCTATTGTAAATAGAGCTGCAATGAACATTTTCGTACATGAATCTTTTTGAATTATGGTTTTGTCAGGGTATGTGCCCAGTAGTGAGATTGCTGGGTCATATGGTAGTTCTATTTGTACTTTGTAAGGAACCTCCATACTGTTCTCCAGAGTGGCTGTATCAATTTACATTCCCACCAGCAGTGCAAGAGGGTTCCCTTTTCTCCACACCCTCTCCAGCATTTATTGTTTCTAGATTTTTTGATGATGGCCATTCTGAATGGTGTGAGAGGATATCTCATTGTAGTTTTGATTTGCATTTCTCTAATGATTAATGATGTTGAGCATTCCTTCATGGGTTTGTTGGCAGTCTGTATATCTTCTTTGGAGAAATGTCTATTTAGATCTTCTGCCCATTCTTGGACTGGGTTGTTTGGTTTTATGTTATTGAGCTGAATGAGCTGCTTATAAATATTAGAGATTAATCCTTTGTCAGTTGCTTCATTTGCAAATATTTTCTCCCATACTGAGGGCTGTCTCTTGGTCTTGTTTATGGTTTCCTTTGCTGTGCAAAAGCTTTAAAGTTTCATTAGGTCCCATTTGTTTATTTTGGTTTTTATTTCCATTTCTCTAGGGGGTGGGTCAGAAAGGATCTTGCTGTGATTTATGTCATAGAGTGTTCTGCCTAGGTTTTCCTCTAAGAGTTTGAAAGTTTCTGGCCTTACATTTAGGTCTTTAATCCATTTTGAGCTTATTTTTGTGTATGGTGTTAGGGAGTCATCTAATCTCATACTTTTACATGTACCTGTCCAGTTTCCCCGGCACCATTTATTGAAGAGGCTGCCCTTTCTCCACTGTACATTCCTGCCTCCTTTATCGAAGATAAGGTGACCAGATGTGTGTGGGTTTATCTCTGGGATTTCTATCCTGTTCCATTGATCTATCTTTCTGTTTTTGTGCCAGTACCATACTGTCTTGATTACTGTAGCTTTGTAGTATAGTCTGAGGTCAGGGAGCCTGATTCCTCCAGCTCCGTTTTTCGTTCTCAAGATTGTTTTGGCTATTCGGGGTCTTTTGTGTTTCCATACAAATTGTGAAATTTTTTGTTCTAGTTCTGTGAAAAATGCCAGTGGTAGTTTGATAGGAATTGCATTGAATCTGTAGATTGCTTTGGGTAGTACAGTCATTTTCACAATGTTGATTCTTTCAACACAAGAACACGGTATATCTCTCCATCTATTTGTATCATCTTTAATTTCTTTCATCAGTGTCTTATAATTTTCTGCATACAGGACTTTTGTCTCCTTAGGTAGGTTTATTCCTAGATATTTTATTCTTTTTGTTGCAATGGTAAATGGGAGTGTTTTCTTGATTTCATTTTCAGATTTTTCATGATTAGTGTATAGGAATGCCAGAGATTTCTGTGCATTAATTTTGTATCCTGCTACTTTACCAAATTCATTGATTAGCTCTAGTAGTTTTCTGGTAGCATCTTTAGGATTCTCTATGTATAGTATCATGTCATCTGCAGACAGTGACAGCTTTACTTCTTCTTTTCCGATTTGGATTTCTTTTATTTCCTTTTCTACTCTGATTGCTGTGGCTAAAACTTCCAAAACTATGTTGAATAAGAGTGGTGAGAGTGGGCAACCTTGTGTTGTTCCTGATCTTAGTGGAAATGCTTTCAGTTTTTCACCATTGAGGGTGATGTTGGCAGTAGGTTTGTCATACATGGCCTTTATTATGTTGAGGAAAGTTCCTTCTATGCCTACCTTCTGCATGGTTTTTATCATAAATGGGTGTTGAATTTTGTCAAAAGCTTTCTCTGCATCTATTGAGATGATCATATGCTTTTTCTCCTTCAATTTGTAAATATGGTTTATCACATTGATTGATTTGCGTATATTGAAGAATCCTTGCATTGCTGGAAAAAATGCCTCTTGATCATAGTGTATGATCCTTTTAATGTGCTGTTGGATTCTGTTTGCTAGTATTTTGTTGAGGATTTTTGCATGTATGTTCATCAGTGATATTGCCTTGTAGTTTTCTTTCTTTGTGACATCCTTGTCTGGGTTTGGTATCAAGGTGATTCTGGCCTCGTTGAATGAGTTTGGGAGTGTTACTCCCTCTGCTATATTTTGGAAGAGTTTAAGAAAGATAGGTGTTAGCTCTTCTCTAAATGTTTGATAGAATTCGCCTGTGAAGCCATCTGGTCCTGGGCTTTTGTTTGTTGGAAGATTTTTAATCACAGTTTCAATTTCAGTGTTTGTGATTGGTCTGTTCATATTTTCTATTTCTTCCTGATTCAGTCTTGGCAGGTTGTGCATTGCTAAGAATTTGTCCGTTTCTTCCAGGTTGTCCATTATATTGGCATAGAGTTGTTTGTAGTAATCTCTCATGATCTATTGTATTTGTGCAGTGCCAGTTGTTACTTCTCCTTTTTCATTTCTAATTCTATTGATTTGAGTCATCTCCCTTTTTTTCTTGATGAGTCTGGCTAATGGTTGATCAATTTTGTTTATCTTCTCAAATAACCAGCATTTTAGTTTTATTGATCTTTGCTATTGTTTCCTTCATTTCTTTTTCATTTATTTCTCATCTGATTTTTATGATTTCTTTCCCTCTGCTAACTTTGGGGTTTTTTTGTTCCTCTTTCTCTAACTGCTTTAGGTGCAAGGTTAGGTTGTTTATTCGAGATATTTCCTGTTTTGTAAGGTAGGATTGTATTGCTATAAACTTCCCTCTTAGAACTGCTTTTGCTGCATCCCATAGATTTTGGGTTATTGTGTCTCCATTGTCATTTGCTTCTAGGTATTTTTAGATTTCCTCTTTGATTTCTTTGGTGATCACTTCATTTTTAAGTAGTGTATTATTTAGCCTCCATGTGTTTGTATTTATTACAGATCTTTTCCTGTAATTGATATCTCGTCTCATAGCGTTGTGGTCAGAAAAGATACTTGATACAATTTCAATTTTCTTAAATTTACCAAGGCTTGATTTGTGACCCAAT
>NW_021703779.1:49659794-49694848 GCF_005190385.1 Monodon monoceros | reverse complement strand
AAGATACTTGATACAATTTCAATTTTCTTAAATTTACCAAGGCTTGATTTGTGACCCAAGATATGATCTATCCTGGAGAATGTTCCATGAGCACTTGAGAAAAATGTGTATTCTGTTGTTTTGGGATGGAATGTCCTATAAATATCAATTAAGTCCATCTTGTTTAATGTATCATTTAAAACTTGTGTCTCCTTATTTATTTTCATTTTGGATGATCTGTCCATTGGTGAAAGTGGGGTGTTAAATTCCCCTAGTATGAATGTGTTACTGTTGATTTCCCCTTTTATGGCTGTTAGTATTTGCCTTATGTATTGAGGTGCTCCTATGTTGGGTGCATATATATTTACAATTGTTATATCTTCTTCTTGGATTGATCCCTTTATCATTATGTAGTGTCCTTCTTTGTCTCTTCTAATAGTGTTTATTTGAAATCCTACTTTGTCTGATATGAGAATTGCTACTCCAGCTTTCTTTTGGTTTCCATTAACATGAAATATTTTTTTCCATCCCCTTACTTTCAGTCTGTATGTGTCACTAGGTCTGAAGTTGGTCTCTTGTAGACAGCAAATATATGGGTCTTGTTTTTGTATCCATTCAGCCAATTTGTGTCTTTTGGTGGGATCATTTAGTCCATTTACATTTAAGGTAATTATCGATATGTATGTTTCTATTCCCATTTTCTTAATTTTTTTGGGTTCATTATCGTAGGTCTTTTCCTTCTCTTGTGTTTCTTGCCTAGAGAAGTTCCTTTAGCAGTTGTTGTAAAGCTGGTTTGGTGGTGCTGAACTCTCTGAGCTTCTGCTTGTCTGTAAAGGTTTTAATTTCTCCATCAAACCTGAATGAGATCCTTGCTGGGTAGAGTAATCTTGGTTGCAGGTTTTTTTCCTTCATCACTTTAAATATGTCCTGCCACTCCTCTCTGGCTTGCAGAGTTTCTGCTGAAATTTCAGCTCTTAACCTTATGGGGATTCCCTTGTGTGTTATTTGTTGTTTTTCCCTTGCTGATTTTAATATTATTTCTTTGTGTTTAATTTTTGACAGTTTGATTAATATGTGTCTTGGCGTATTTCTCCTTGGATTTATCCTTTATGGGACTCTCTGTGCTTCCTGGACTTGATTAACTATTTCCTTTCCCATATTAGGGAAAATTTCAACTATAATCTCTTCAAATATTTTCTCAGTCCCTTTCTTTTTCTCTTCTTCTTCTGGAACCCCTATAATTCGAATGTTGGTGCACTTAATGTTGTCCCACAGGTCTCTGAGACTGTCCTCAGTTCTTTTCTTTCTTTTTTCTTTCTTCTTCTCTGCAGCAGTTATTTCCACTATTTTATCTTCCATGTCACTTATCCGTTCTTCTGCCTCAGTTATTCTGCTATTGATCCCATCTAGAGTTATTTTTTACTTCATTTATTGTGTTGTTCATCATTGTTTGTTTCATCTTCTGTTCTTCTTTCTAGGTCCTTGTTAAATGTTTCTTGCATTTTTGTCTATTCTATTTCCAAGATTTTGGATCATCTTTACTATCATTATTCTGAATTCTTTTTCAGGTAGACTACCTCTTTCCTCTTCATTTGTTAGATCTGGTTGGTTTTAATCTTGCTCCTTCATCTGCAGTGTGTTTTTCTGTCTTCTCATTTGCTTATCTTACTTTGTTTGGGGTCTCCTTTTTGCAGGCTGCAGGTTCGTAGTTCCCGTTGTTTTTGGTGTCTGTCCCCAGTGGCTAAGGTTGGTTCAGTGGGTTGTGTAGGCTTCCTAGTGGAAGGGACTAGTGCCTGTATTCTGGTGGATGAGACTGGATCTTGTCTTTCTGGTGGGCAGGTCCACGTCTGGTTGTGTGTTTTGGGGTGTCTGTGGCCTTATTGTGATTTTAGGCAGCCTCTCTGATAATGGGTTGGTTTGTGTTCCTGTCTTGCTAGTTGTTTGGCATAGGGTGTCCAGCACTGTAGCTTGCTGGTCGTTGAGTGAAGCTGGGTGCTACTGTTGAGATGGAGATCTCTGGGAGATTTTTGCCATTTGATATTATGTGGAGCTGGGAGATCTCTTTTGGACCAGTGTCCTGAAGTTGACTCTCCCTGTTCAGAGGCACAGCACTGACTCCTGGCTGCTGCTCCATGAGCCTTTTATCCACATGGCTCAGAATAAAAGGGAGAAAAAGTAGAAAGAAAGAATTAGTAGAAGTAGAAAGAGAGAAAGAAAGAACGAAAGAAAGAAAGAAAGAAAGAAAAAAAGAAAGAAAGGAAGGAGGGCAGAAGGAAGGAAGGAGGGAAGGAAGGAATAAAAGAAAGGAGATGAAGTAAAATAAAATAAAGTAAAATAAAATATAATAAATTTATTAAAATAAAAGTATAATTAGTAAGAGGAAAAAAAAGAAGAAAAAATTAAAAAAACAACAACTACAAAAAAAAGGACAGATAGAACCCTAGGACAAATGGTGGAAGCACAACTATACAGACAAAATCTCACACAGAAGCATACACATACATACAAAAAGAGTAAAAGGGGAAAAAATCATAAATCTTGCTCTCAAATTCTACCTCCTCAATTTGGGTTGACTCATTGTCTAAAGGAGTGAAGGAAGGAAAGAAATAAAGAAAGAAAGAAGATAAAGTAAAATAAAGTTATTAAAATAAAAAATAATTTTTAAGAAAAAAAATTTTAAAAAATGGATGTATAGAACCCTAAGACAAATGGTGGATGTAAAGCTATACAGACAAAATCTCACACAGAATCATACACATACACACTCACAAAAAGAGGAAAAGGGGAAAAATAATAAATCTTGCTCTCAAAGTCCACCTCCTCAGTTTGGGATGATTCATTGTCTTTTCATGTATTCCACAGATGCAGGGTACATCAAGTTGATTGTGGAGTTTTAATCCACTGCTTCTGAGGCTGCTGGGAGCGATATCCCTTTCTCTTCTTTGTTTTCACAGCTCCCAGGGGCTCAGCTGTGGATTTGGCCCCGCCTCTGCGTGTATGTCCCCCGAGGGCATCTGTTCTTCGCTCAGACAGGATGGGGTTAAAGGAGCCGCTGCTTCGGGGGCTCTGGCTCACTCAGGCTGGGGGGAGGGAGGGGCACGGAATGCGGGGCGAGCCTGCAGTGGCAGAGGCCGGCGTGACGTTGCACCAGCCTGAGGCGCGTCGTGTGTTCTCCCAGAGGAGTTGACCCTGGATCCCGGGACCCTGGCAGTGGCGGGCTGCACAGGCTCCCCGGAAGGGGGTGTGGATAGTGACCTGTGCTCGCACACAGGCTTCTTGGTGGTGGCAGCAGCAGCCTTAGCATCTCATGCCCGTCTCTGGGGTCCGCGCATTTAGCCGCGGCTCGCGCCCATCTCTGGAGCTCCTTTAAGCAGCGCTCTTAATCCCCTCTTCTCGCGCACCAGGAAACAAAGAGGGAAGAAAGTCTCTTGCCTCTTCGGCAGTCCAGACTTTTCCCATGACTCCCTCCCGGCTAGCTGTGGCACACTAACCCTCTGCAGGTTGTGTTCACGCCACCAACCCCAGGCCTGTCCTGGCGCTCCGACCGAAGTCCGAGCCTCAACTCCCAGCCCCTCCCGCCCCCATGGGTGAGCAGACAAGCCTCTCGGGCTGGTGAGTGCCGGTCGGCCCTGATCCTCTGTGCAGGAATCTGTCCACTTTGCCCTCCGCAGCCCTGTGCCTGAATTCTCCTATGCAGCTCCGAAGCTTTCCCCCTCTGCCACCCGCAGTCTCCATCCACGAAGGGGCTTCCTAGTGTGTGGAAACCTTTTCTCCTTCACTGTTCCATCCCACTTGTGCAGGTCCCATCCCTATTTTTTGTCTCTGTTTATTCTTTTTTCTTTTGCCCTCTCCAGGTACGTGGGGAGTTTCTTGTCTTTTGGGAGGTCTGAGGTCTTCTGCCAGCGTTCAGTAGGTGTTCTGTAGGAGTTGCTCCACGTGTAGATGTATTTCTGGTGTATCTGTGGGGAGGAAGGTTATCTCCTCATCTACTCTTCTACCATCTTCCCGGAAGCCTCCATACCTGCGGTTTATGTCAAAGAGTGTTCTGCTTAGGTTTTCCTCTAAGAGTTTTGTATTATCCTCTCTTACTTTTAGGTCTCTAATCCATTTTGAGTTTATTTTTGTATATGGTGTTAGAGAATATTCTAATTTCATTATTTTGCATGTAGCTGTCCAGTTTTCGTAGCATAATGATGTACTGAAGAGACTGTCTTTTCTCCATTGTATATTTTTGCCTCCTTTGTCATAGATTAACCAACCAAAAGTGTGTGGGTGTAGCTCTGGGCTTTCTATCCTGTTCCATTGATCTATCTTTCTGCTTTTGTGCCTGTACCATACTGTTTTGATTACAATAGCTGGGTAGTATGGTTTGACGTCAAGGAGCCTGATTCCTCCAGCTCTGTTCTTCTTTCTCAAGATTGTTTTGGCTATTCAGAGTATTTTGTTTCCATACAAATTAAAAAAAAATGTTCCAGTTCTGTTGTAAAATTCCATTGGTAATTTAGTAGGGGTTGCATTGAATCTGTAGATTGCCTTGGGTGGTATGGTCATTTTAGCAATATTTATTCTTTCAATCCAAGAACATTGGATTTCCATTTGTTTGTGTCATCTTTAATTTCATTCATCAGTGTCTTATAGTTTTTGGAGTACAGGTCTTTTGTCTCCTTAGGTAGGTTTATTCCTAGGTATTTTATTCTTTTTGATGCAAAGGTAAATGAGATGTTTCCTTAATTTCTATTTCTGATCTTTCATTGTTAGTGTATAGAAATACAACAGATTTCTGTGTGTTAATTTTGTATCCTGCAACTTTACCAAATTCATAGATGAGCTCTATTAGTTGTCTGGTGGCGTCTTTAGGATTTTCTATGTATAGTACCATATCACCTGCAAACAGTGACCGTTTTACTTCTTTTCTGATTTGGATTCTTTTATTTCTTTTTCTTCTCTGATTGCTGTGGCTAGGTCTTCCAAAACTATGTGGAATACTAGTGGTGAGAGTGGGCACCCTTGTCTTTTTCCTGATCTTAGAGGAAATGGTTTCAGTTTTTCACCATTGAGAATGGTGTTGGCTGTAGGTTTGTCATACATGACCTTTATTATGTTGAGGTAGGTTCCCTCTATTCCCACCTTCTGGGGAGTTTTTATCATAAATCTGTGTTGAATTTTGTCAAAAGGTTTTTCTGTACCCATTGAGATGATCATGTGGCTTTTATTCCTTAATTTGTTAATATGGTTACAGTTTTACTTCCTCCTTTCCAATTTGGTTTCCTTTTATTTATCTATTTTTTCTTCTCTGATTGCTGTGACTAGGACTTCCAAAACTATGTTAAGTAAAATTGGCAACAGTGAGCATTCTTGTCTTGTTTCTTGATCTTAGAGGGAATGCTTTAAGCTTTTCACTGTTGAGTATGATGTTACCTATGGGTTTGTCACATATGACCTTTGTTATGTTGAGCTAGGTTCCTCTATTCCTACTTTCTGGAGAGTTTTTTTTATCATAAATGGATGTTGAATTTTATCAAAAGCTTTTTCTGTTTCTTTGGGAGGTAGGTCAAAAAAGATCTTGCTGTGAGTTATGTCATAGAGTGTTCTGCGTATGTTTTCCTCTAAGAGTTTGATAGCTTCTGGCCTTACATTTAGGTTTTTAATCCATTTTGAGCTTACTTTTGTGTATGGTGTTAGGGAGTGTTCTAATCTCATACTTTTACATGTACCTGTCCAGTTTTCCCAGCACCACTTATTGAAGAGGCTGCCTTTTCTCCACTGTATATTCTTGCCTCCTTTATCAAAGATAAGGTGACCATATGTGTGTGGGTTTATCTCTGGAATTTCTATCCTGTTCCATTGATCTATATTTCTGTTTTTGTTCCAGTACCATACTGTCTTGATTACTGCAGCTTTGTAGTATAGTCTGAAGTCTGGGAGCCTGATTCCTCAGATCCGTTTTTCTTTCTCAAGATTGCTTTGGCTATTCAGGTTCTTTTCTGTTTCCATACAAATTTTGATTTTTTTTCCTAGTTCTGTGAAAGATGCCATTGGTAGTTTGATAGGTGTTGCATTGAATTTGTAGATTGCTTTGGGTAGTATAGTCATTTTCACAATGTTGATTCTTCCAGTCCAAGAACATGGTATATCTCTCCATCTGTTAGTATCATGTTTCATTACTTGCAACAGTGTCTTATAGTTTTCTGCATACAGGTCTTTTGTCTCTATAGGTAGGTTTTTTCCTGGGTATTTTATTCTTTTTTTGCAATGGAAAATGTGAGTATTTCCTTAATTTCTCTTTCACATTTTTCATCATTAGTGTATAGGAATGCAAGAGATTTCTGTGCATTAATTTTGCATTGTGCTACTTTACCAAATTCCTTGATGATCTCTAGTAGTTTTCTAGTAGCATCTTTAGGATTCTCTATGTATAGTATCATGTCATCTGCAAACAGTGACAGCTTTACTTCTTCTTTTCCAATTTGCATTCCTTTCATTTGTTTTTCTTCTCTGATGGCTGTGGATAAAACTTGCAAAACTATGTTGAATAATCATGGTGATAGTGGCCAACCTTGTCTTGTTCCTGATCTTAGAAGAAATTGTTTCAGTTTTTCACTGTCGAGAAAGATGTTGTCTGTGGGTTTGTCATATGTGGCCTTTATTATGTTGAGGTAAGTTCCCTCTATGCCTACTTTCTGGAGGGTTTCTATGATAAATGTGTGTTGAATTTTATCGAAAGCTTTTTCTGCATCTATTGAGAAGATCATATTGGTTTTGCCCTTCAATTTTTTAATATGGTTTATCACATTGTTTGATTTGCATATTTTGAAGAATCCTTGGATTCCTGGGATAAAACCAACTTGATCATGATGTATGATCCTTTTAATGTGCTGCTGGATTCTGTTTGCCAGTATTTTGTTGAGGATTTTTACATATATGTTCATCAGTGATATTGGCCTGAAGGTTTTTTTTGTGACATCTTTGTCTGGTTTTGGTATCAGGGTGATTGTGGCCTATTAGAATGAGTTGGGGAGTGTTTCTCCCTCTGCTATATTTTGGAAGAGTCTGAGAAGGACAGGTGTTAGCTCTTCTCTAAATGTTTGATAGAATTTGCCTGTGAAACCATCTGGTCCTGGGCTTTTGTTTGTTGGAAGATTTTTAATCACAGCCCCATTTCTCTGCTTGTTATTGGTGTGTTTATATTTTCTGTTTCTTCCTGGTTCAGCCTTAGAAGATTGTGCTTTTCTAAGAATTTGTCCATTTCATCCAGGTTGTCCATTTTATTGGCATATAATTGCTTGTAGTAATCTCTCATGATCCTTTGTATTTCTGCAGTGTCAGTTGTTACTTCTCAGTTTTCATTTCTAATTCTATTGATTTGAGTCTTCTCCCTTTTTTTCTTGTTGAATCTTGCTAATGGTTTATCAATTTTGTTTCTCTTCTCAGAGAACCAGCTTTTAGTTTCATTGATCTTTGCTATTGTTTCGTTCATTTCTTATTCATTTATTTCTGATGTGTTATTTATGATTTCTTTCCTTCTGCTAACTTTTGGGGTTTTTTGGTTCTTCTTTCTCTAATGGCTTTAGGTGTAAGGTTGGCTTGTTTATTTGAGATGTTTCTTTTTTCTTGAGGTAGGATTGTATTACTATAAACATCCCTCTTATAACTGCTTTTGCTGCATCCCATAAGTTTTGTATCGTCATGTTTTCCTTGTCATTTTTTTCCAGGTATTTTTTATTTCCCCTTTGATTTCTTCAGTGATCTCTTGGTTATTTCATAGTGTATTGTTTAGCCTCCATGTGTTTGTATATTTTACAGATTTTTTTCCTGTAATTGATATGTAGTCTCATAGCATTGTGGTTGGAAAAGATACTTGATATGATTTCAATTTTCTTAAATTTACCAAGGCAGGATCTGTGACCCAAGATATGATCTATCCTGGAGAATGTTCCAGGAGCATTTGAAAAGAAAGTGTATTCTGTTGCTTTTGGATGGAATGTCCTATAAATATCAATTAATTCCATCTTTTGTAATGTGTCATTTAAAGCTTGTGTTTCCTTATTTATTTTCATTTAGGGTGATCTGTCCATTGGTGAAAGTGGGGTGTTAATGTCCCCTACTATGAGTGTGTTACTGCTGATTTCCCCTTTTATGGCTGTTGTATTTGCCTTATGTATTCAGGTGCTCCTATGTTGTGTGCATCAATATTTACAATTGTCATATCTTCTTCTTGGATTGATCCCTTCATCATTATGTAATGTCATTCTTTGTCTCTTGTAATGGTCTTTATTCTAAAGGCTATTTTGTCTGCTATGAGAATTGCTACTGTATCTTTCTTTTGATTTCCTTTTACATGGAATACATTTTTCCATCCCCTCACTTTCAGTCTGTATGTGTCCCTAGGTCTGAAGTGGGCCTCTTGTAGACAGCATATATATGGGTCTTGTTTTTGCATCCATTCAGCCTATGTCTTTTTTTTTTGGAGCTTTTAATCCACTTACATATAAGGTAGTTATCGATATGTATGTTCCTATTACCATTTTCTTAATTGTTTTGGGCCTGTTATTGTAGGTCTTTTCCTTCTCTTGTGTTTCCTGCTTAGAGAAGTTCCTTTAGCATTTGTTGTAAAGCTGGTTTGGTGGTGCTGAATTCTCTTAGCTTTTGCTTGTCTGTAAAGGATTTAATTTCTCTGTGGAATCTGAATTAGATCCTTGCTGGGTAGAGTAATCTTTGTTGTAGGTTTTCCCCTTTCATCTCTTTAAATATGTCCTGCTGCTCCTTTCTGGCTTGCAGAATTTCTGCTGACTGATAAGTTGTTAACCTTATGCGGATTCTCTTCTATTTTATTTGTTGCTTTTTCCATGCTGCTTTTAAATTTTTTTCTTTGTAGTTAATTTTTGATAGTTTGATTAATATGTGTCTTGGCATGTTTCTCCTTGGATTTATCCTTGTTGGGACTGTTTGTACTTCCTGGAATTTATTGACTATTTCCTTTCCCATATTAGGGAAGTTTACAAATATAATCTCTTCAAATATTTTCTCAGTCCGTTTATTTTTCTCTTCTTCCCTGGGACCCCTATGTTTCGAATGTTGGTGTGTTTAATGCTGTCCCAGAGGTCTCTGAGACTGTCCTCAATTATTTTCATTCTTTTCTCCTTATTTTTCTCTGCAGTAGTTATTTCCACTAGTTTATCTTCCAGGTCACTTATCCATTCTTCTGCCTCTGTTATTCTGCTATTGATTCCTTCTAGAGAATATTTAATTTCATTTATTGTGTTGTTCATCATTGTTTGTTTGCTCTTTAGTTCTTCTACATCGTTGTTAAATGTGCCCTGTATTTTCTCCATTCTAATTCCAAGATTTGGATCATCTTTACTATCATTACCCTGAATTCTTTTGCAGGTAGACTGCCCATTTCCTTGTCATTTGTTTGTCTACTGAGTTTTTACCTTCCTCCTTAATCTGCTGTGTGTTTCTCTGTCTTCTCATTTTGCTTAACTTTCAGTGTTTGTGGTCTCCTTTTTGCAGGCTTCAGGTTCATAGTTTCCATTGTTTTTGGTGTCTACCTCTGGTGGCTATGTTTGGTTCAGTGGCTGTGTAGGCTTTCTGGTGGAAGAGACTGGTGCCTGTGTTCTGGTGGATGAGGCTGGATATTTTCTTTCTGATGGGCAGGGCCAGGTCCAGTGGTTTTGGGGTGTCTGTGACCTTATTATGATTTTAAGCAGCCTTTCTGCTGATGGGTGGTGTTGTGTTCCTGTCTTGCCAGTCATTTGGCATAGGGTGTCCAGCACAGTAGCTTGCTGGTGGTTGAGTTGAGCTTGGTCTTAGCATTGAGATAGAGATCTCTGGGAGAGCTTTCATCATTTGATATTATGTGGAGCCAGGAGGTGTCTGGTGGACGAATGTCCTGAACTCAGCTCTCCCACCTCAGAGGCCCAGGCCTGACACCCAGGTGGAGCATGAAGACCCTTTGAGCCACACGGATTATAGGAAAAGGGATTAAAAAAAAATGAAAGAATAAAATAAAGTTTTAAAAATTATTAAATATAAAAAATTAAAAAGTAATAAAAAGATAGAAAAAAAGAAAGAAGAGAGTAACCAAACCAAAAAACAAATCCACCAATGATAACAAGTGCTACAAACTATCCAAAATACAAAAAACACGGACAGATAGAAACCTAGGACAAATGGTAAAAGCAAAGCTATTCAGACAAAATCACAGAAAGAAGCATACACATACACACTCACAGAAAGAGAAAAAGGAAAAAATATATATATATATAAAAAGGAAGAGAGCAACCAAATCAATAAACAAATCTACCAACGATAATAAACTCTAAATACTAAACTAAGATAAACATAAAACCAGAAACAAATTAGATGCACAAAGAAAACCCCAAGTGTACAGTTGCTCCCAAATCCACCTTAATTTTGGGATGATTTGTTGTGTATTCAGGTATTCCAGAGATGCAGAGTATATCCAGTTGATTGTGGAGATTTAATCCACTGAGCCTGAGGCTGCTGGGACAAATTTCCCTTTCTGTTCTTTGTTTGCACAGTTCCTAAGGTTCAGCTTTGGATTTGGCCCCGCCTCTGCATGTAGGTCACCTGAGGGCGTCTGTTCTTCACTCAGACAGGGCGGGGTTAAAATTGCAGCTGATTAGGGGGCTGTGGCTCACTCAGGATGGGAGATGGGAGAGGGAGAGGTATGCAATATGAGGCAAGCCTGCGGTGGCAGAGGCCGGGGTACGTTGCAACAGCCTGAGTTGCACTGTGTATTCTCCCGGGGAAGTTGTCCCTGGATCACAGGACCCTGGCAGTGGTGGGCTGCACAGGCTCACAGGAAGGGAGGTGTGTATAGTGACCTGTGCTTGCACACAGCCTTCTTGGTGCCTGCAGCAGCAGCCTTAGTATTTCATGCCTGTCTCTGGTGTCTGCAGTGATAGCCATGGCTTGCACCCTTCTCTGGAGCTCCTTTAGGTGGTTTTCTGAATCTCATCTTCTCGCGCACCCCGAAACAGTGGTCTCTTTCCTCTTAGGCAGTTCCAGACTATTTTCTGGGACTCCTTCCTGGCTAGCTGTGGCACACTAACCCTTTTCAGGCTGTCTTCACGCATCCAACCCCAGTCCTTTCCCTGGGATCTGATCTCTGAAGTCCGAGCCTCAACTCCCAGCCCCTGCCCACCCCACCGGGTGAGCAGACAAGCCTCTCAGGCTGGTGAGTGCTGGTCGGCACCAATACTCTGCACGGGAATCTCTCTGCTTTGCCCTCTGCACCCCTATTGCTGTGCTCTCCTCCGTGGCTCTGAAGCTTCCTCCCCCCCCATCTCCACCAGTGAAGGGGCTTCCTAGTGTGTGGAAACTTTTCTTCCTTCGCAGCTCCCTCCCAGAGGTGCAGGTCCCATCCCTATTCTTTTGTCTCTGTTTTTTCTTTCACCCTACCCAGGTACGTGAGGGTATTTCTTGCCTTTTGGGAAGTCTGAGGTCTTCTGCCAGCATTCGGTAGGTATTATGTAGGGGTTGCTCCACATGTAGATGTATTTCTGATGTATTTGTGGGGAGGAAGGTGATCTCCACGTCTTACTCCTCCACCTTCTTGAAGGTCTCCTATGGATATTTCTAAAACTACAAATGCACTGGGGCAGGCCCCAGCCCCTGATGCTTCCAATATCTATAGCTGAGGAAGCAGTATATCAGTTGGCTTTCTTTGGGGTTAACACAGCGTGTTTAGCCCAAGACCTAATTGGAGGAAGATAATACAGACAGAGGCTACAAAGTCCATAAGTCTTGTGACTTTTGTCTGTCTCCTTCCCACAGGGCTATCCTCTGGAAATAGGAAGCAATGTTGGAATTGCGTATGTGTTAGTCACAGCACCCCAAAGCACTGTGGCACCAACCAATCTCCCAGCAACCCTTCCTTTATAGATGTGCTGGGGACCCCAGGCTTCCAGATGTGTTGGTTGGCAATCTCCTTTGTGTCTGCAGGGCCATCAGGAGGGGCTGGACTGCACACAAGCAGCCTGCCTTTCAGTGCCATGCAGCAGAGGCCAGCTCACCCATAGAGTGTGAATTCCTGCCTCTTCCTTCACACCAAGTCCTGTTTGCTTAGTGCCTTCCTCTCCTTCCCTGTTGTGCCCCTTGTAGCACAGTTCATGCTAAAAATGGACTGAGGAAAGACAGGAAAGTGGCTGTATTGTCCCAACCTGCCTCAGCATCCTCTGGATAAGAAGCAAAGAGCTTGCAGGAAGCAACTCTGGTTAGAAAGAGAAAATTATACATTGACCTCTGTACTTTTTCTGCCTGAGTTGTCACACCAGTTAGTCATAATCATTTATGGAGCAAGTGAAAGAAGAGAAATATGTGGAAGACTTGGTTTCTTCTTTCAAACAGTTCACAGCCATGGCTAAAAGGACTGAGGAGAATACCTGATATGCTAATTGATTATAATAAATTATAATCAATGTTATTAAAGACAGATTAACTAAATTTAGGATGAAACAGCAAATTTACTTTGGGAAAGTTTGGGAAGATTTCACATTTAGAATTAAATTTGCAGTGGGTTTTGAAACTGAGTTTTGTGTACTGAGGCAGCATAACGTGCAAAGAAATGAAAGGGCATAGCTAATGGAAAGTAATTTTTAATTGCCAGGGATTAGGGTATGTGTCAGTGGGAGAATGGAAGATGGTAGAAGGAGTGACTATGAATAGGATGTTTGAGATCCAATTTTGATGCTGCACTAAGAAGTTGGCCTTATTCTGTTGATGATTGGGAATCATTAAATTCCTATCAGAAAAGTGACATAAACAACTAATTATCAGACAGAAGTATAGAGGATGAAAGGAAAGTTGCAGTTGAAGTCTTGAAAGAAAATTTTGTTTAAAAAAATTAAAGTGAATTAATTTAATTAATTCACTTTAAATAAATCACTTTATTTAAATCACTTTATTTAAATCACTTTAAATAAAATTAAAGTGAATTAAAAAAATTAAAATGAAATAAATAAATTACAAAGACATACAAGTGGACAAATGAAAATAGTAGATAATGTATGTATTAAGAACCAAATTCTAGCCATAGGATGCCTTATTTGATCCAATTTCTGGCTATGGAGACCCCAGGCAGGTGGTGGAAGTGGCTCAGATAGCTTTTGATTCAAAGACAACCAAAGCATATTGAGAAACTACTATACGTCTGGGAACATGCTAAGCAATTTTACATATATTTGATGATTTTCCTCTGGTTTTGGGATATCAGATTTGATTGTTCCTCTATGCCAGGTTACCACTCATCCCCCTCTGTACCCCCTGTCCCAACATGGATGTAGGGACAAAAGCAGGAGAACAAAAATCAGGAGACCTTTGATCTAGTCTCAGTTATTACTTTGCTCTACTGTGTGACCTTGGGCAATTCCTTTCCCCTTTCTGGGCTCCATTTTACCCATTAGTGCAAAGAGTTTGAATTATCTCTAAGGATCCTTCCTACTCTGTCATACAATTTTCTAAGTAAGTAATTCAGATACAGTGAGTACTACATAAATTCTGAGCAGAGAGAATCCTATGGGCTGGGCTGATCAAGAAGGGGTTCTTGGAGGAGGTTAAATATGAGCAGAAGCTGGTAGAACTGGGTATGTCTTTCATAACTTTGTTTTCCTTTCCCTATTATACTGAGAATAGCTGAGAGGCAGGGACACATACTTAAAAGTATACCATAATAGAAAAATATGAGTTTTGGAGTTGGATGAGTTTAGAGAGGAATCCTGGATCTGCTATATTATGTGACCCCAACTGATACTTCCAGCCCTAACAAACATCTTGATTTCAACTTTATGAGATCTTGAAACAGAGGACCTCGTTAAGCTATGCACAGACTACTGACCCACAGAAGCTATGAGATAATAAATCTGCTAGATTTATAGTAATATTATTACAGAGCAATAGATGACTAATACTATGGAACAAAATGAAATTATTTCAAAAGCATGCTTAGTGAAAGAAGCCAGATCCAAAAGTGTACATATTGTGTGATCACATGTATGTAAAGCTCAAGGTCCTTTCTAAATTGAAAATTAGTTGATTCTAGAAATACCATGTCTACCATATAAGGAAGACCCTTACAAATCTAGCTCACATTATCTCCACTTCCAGACACCATAGAGAGTTTTCATCACATTGGCTGGAATAACTTAGCCTCTAGTGTTTGTGTCAAAATGTGATGAGAATTTGGTTCAGGTTTACTTTAAAAAATGTATCTTCAGTTCCAGAGCATTGTATAGAGCCTGGTGGCCCCAATCTTGCTCTTCCAAACAGTTTGATTTCTACTCCAACACAGTATCTGAACATCCAGGCTGGTAGATCCTGTTGCCCAGCTGCTCTCCCTTTGCGCAGCTCAGCCTCAATGCCCTCTGCTCTAAGAACTTGTGAAAAACGGCCTTTCAACTTCCACAAAGAAAAACACTGTCTGGAAATTATAATTTTCCTTTCCTTTCTTTTTCTTTCCTTTCCTTTCCTTTCCCTTCCTTTCCTATTCTTTGCCCTTCCCCCTTGGCAGTAGCAAGGAAGAAGAGCCAAGCAGAGGAAGTGGGTAGTTACAAATTGCTTAGAGGTCTCAGAGCAGCTCATTGGTCATTATGCTTGTTGCTAACGCAAATGTTCCAGGCTATGAGGTAACTTTTGCAAAAGTATACATGTTGGAGATTAAGACTAAATGACGAATGATGTCAATTGGGGGCCTGTTTATTCTCTAAAGTGAAGGGTAATCATTTGTTAGCTGATGTAAGACAGGGTGCCTTGATGACAGGGAATATATTCAATTCTACTCAACAAATATCTTGTAGGTTCTGCCCCAGATCTGGCTCCAGATCTTTAGCCAGTCACTTCTCCTCTTTCGGTCTCATTCTCCCCATGCATATAATGGGATCTAGATCTTTCTAAGTGTTCCTTCTGAAACCAATATGCTGGAGATATGTCAGATCTTTACTGTTGAGGGGGAGATCTCAGCTATGATGAGGACTGTTGAAGGTTTTGAAGTATGAGATGTAGAGGAAGTGCACTGAACTTTGAGTTCACAGTCTTAACTTTTATGCTAACAAGCAGGATGACTCTGAGCAAACCACCTCATTTCTTAGAGTTTCCTTTTCCTCATTTGTAGAACAAGGGCTAGATGATCCTTAAGGCCCCTCCAACTTTGGAACACTACAAATGCATAAATTTCCAATAACAAAGACTCTATTTCATGTGCTGTGGAGACATAATTGGATAAGACAATTTTTGTTCTGAAACAACTTCACATCTAGTAGGAAAAATGGATGTTTACTGTAATTGTCCTCCTTATATCATTTGGAATCCTTGGCCCAATTCACAAATTATCAGCCCTCTCCAATTCAAAAATTCATTCAAATGACATTTTCTACTGATTGAGTGATTCACTAAACACATGTTAACATGCTAAGTATTTGAAGAAAATTTATCCTAAGACATATCTTAACTCTTATCTGGCATTCCAATCTGGCTCTAACCTAGTTATCTCAGTCCTTTTGTATACCTCTATTATCACATAACACATATACTACTAAGATTTTGTGATATATCTGTCATTCTCCAGGTGGACACTTAGCTTCTGGAGGGCCATGACTAAGCCTTGGTAATTTCTGAGCTCTTTTCATGGCACTTGGCACATAATAAATGCCCAATAAATATATGGTAAACAAAAGAATAAATGAATAAGTGAATGAATGAAACAAATGTAATATAAGTGAGAGGCGTATATAAATCACAGAGGAGATTCTAGCTTCTGGTAACTTGTGACTAGTGGAATTAAAGGAGGTTCCATGGGAAAAAATGTTATGTAACAATGTTATTAAAGATTATTAGAGTCTCATCTTGGGGAGTATTCCAATGGAAGGAGCCAAGTAAAGCCAATAGAATTAGGCAGGGAGGGGTTATGTTCAGAGACTGGGGAGCAGTTCAGCTTGGCCATTCCATGCAGGTTAATAAAAAGATAAGGAGTGACACAAGAAAAAGTTCTTTGGGAACAGATTATAGTAAATTTCGAGTACCAGGCTAAGGGTTTTTAAGTTTCTTCTGTAGGCAATGAAGAGTTGCTTGTGGCTTCTGAGCACGTAAGTACTGTAATCCAAGGTGTGCTTGATGGAAAGGATTGTGGGAACGGGGCTGAGGAGGCACTGAAAGTTTGGGCAGTGACATGAGACAGCCTCAGAGACAGGAAGACAGACCCAAGACCCTGCTGTGAGATGACAGAAGAGTGGCATTCTAGCATGCTTGTGAGAACTCAAACCATCATAATTGTGATAGATGCCAAAAATTTCATGAAGGATGGCCTTATTTTCAACAAATAAATAATGAATCATTCTTTCCAGCTGTGAACACTAGGCAGCTGTGGCCCATATATGTAGTGACAACCACATGGGACATGACATACCAGTTTAACAGGGGACTCTAAAGTTCTGACTGAGGCTCCCTCCAGCAGTACTAATTCCTGTGTGACTTGGCCCATTCCAGCTGTGGGCTGTTCCCTGTACTACTGGGGAAATTTTTATTGTCATAATATTGCCCTCTAGTGGTCTATATTCTTCCTACAAGCAGAGGCACTCAACCCCATCTTTAAACTGTTCCCCTTTTCTCACAAGTTGCAGTTTTCTTTTATGTCATTCTCTTCTTTCTCTCTCATCTCTACTTCCTTTCTCTCCTCTTGTTCCATGGTAGAATGAAGTAAGTGAAGCAGGCAGGACTAGACTGTATTCACCCAATATTACAGATAAGGAAATTGAGGCTTAGAAAGGTGAAGTAATTTGCTCTATATGACTCAGTTAAAAAGAGGCTGAAATGGAATTCAAACCTTATCACTTGACGTAGAATTCTGGGTTCCTTCCAGGTGTCTTTCCTCATTCTCTCCTCTCCTTTTCCATACCCTCTCTTTTCCCTTTCTTTCTTTCCACAAATGCCAAGTGACTAGTCTGTACCAGGGACGGTGTTAAGACCTGGAGATGAATAGATCCTACCTTAGAGGGAACTCCCAGTCTCTCTCTCAGTACAGGCAGACATATAATAATTATAACCCAATGTGATTAAAGCATTGATAGCATCATATTGAATGTGCTGGGTCACCAAGGACATAGGGTAATTTACCTGTCAGAGAAAAGGGGGAAAGGGAGATGAGTTCAGGACAAGGGATCAGCAAGCAATAAGGCTTGAGGAAAAGATACGGCATTTTCAGAGAAAGGGTAAAGGGGTGGAAGAAGGAGTGGGGTCTGCAGCCAGATTGTAGCAGCCTTTGTGTGCCAGACAGAGTACTTTGGACTTTAACCTCTTTATTTACACAATTTCTGAAGCTTATAGGCAAATATGTTTTCTAAGTTATTGCCACCCACCCACACCCCCGCATACACACTAAGCTGTTTAGTTCATTTGTCAGGCAGATCAAAAAATAACAAGCAAATTATTATTACTATTATTAACATCTTTATTGGAGTATAATTGTTTTACAATGGTGTGTTAGTTTCTGCTTTATAACAAAGTGAATCAGTTATACATATACATATATTCCCATATTTCTTCCCTCTTGTGTCTCCCTCCCACCGACCCTCCCTATGCCACCCACCCTCCCTATCCCACCCCTCTAGGTGGTCACAAACCACAGAGCTGATCTCCCTGTGCTATGCAGCTGCTTCCCACTAGCTACCTATTTTATGTTTGGTAGTGTATATATGTCCATGCCACTCTCACTTTGTCACAGCTTACCCTTCCCCCTCCCCATATCCTCAAGTCCATTCTCTAGTAGGACTGTGTCTTTATTCCCGTCTTGCCCCTAGGTTCTTCATGACCTTTTCTTTTTTCTTAGATTCGATATATATGTGTTAGCGTACGGTATTTATTTTTCTCTTTCTGACTTCACTCTGTATGACAGACTCTAGGTCCATCCACCTTACTACAAATGACTCAGTTTTGTTTCTTTCTATGGCTGAGTAATATTCCATTGTATATATGTGCCACATCTTCTTTATCCATTCATCTGTTGATGGACACTTAGGTTGCTTCCATGTCCTGGCTATTGTGAATAGAGCTGCAATGAACATTTTCGTACATGACTCTTTTTGAATTATGGTTTTCTCAGGGTATATGCCCAGTAGTGGGATTGCTGGGTCGTATGGTAGTTCTATTTGTAGTTTTTAAGGAACCTCCATACTGTTCTGCATAGTGGCTGTATCAATTTACATTCCCACCAACAGTGCAAGAGGGTTCCCTTTTCTCCACACCCTCTCCAGCATTTATTGTTTGTAGATTTTTTGATGATGGCCATTCTGACTGGTGTGAGAGGATATCTCATTGTAGTTTTGATTTGCATTTCTCTAATCATTAATGTTGTTGAGCATTGTTTCATGTGTTTGTTGGCAGTCTGTATATCTTCTTTGGAGAAATGTCTATTTAGGTCTTCTGCCTATTTTTGTATTGGTTTGTTTGTATTTTTCATATTGAGCTGCTTGTAAATTTTGGGGATCAATCCTTTGTCAGTTGCTTCATTTGCAAATATTATCTCCCATTCCGAGGGTTGTCTTTTGGTCTTGTTTATGGTTTCCTTTGCTGTGCAAAAGCTTTTAAGTGTCAGTAGGTCCCATTTGTTTATTTTTGTTTTTATTTCCATTTCTCTAGGAGGTGGGTCAAAAAGGAACTTGCTGTGATTTATGTCATAGAGTGTTCTGCCTATGTTTTCCTCTAAGAGTTTGATAGTTTCTGGCCTTACATTTAGGTCTTTAACCCATTTTGAGTTTGTTTTTGTGTATGGTGTTAGGGAGTGTTCTAATTTCATATTTTTACATGTACCTGCCCAGTTTTCCCACCACCACTTATTGAAGAGGCTGCCTTTTCTCCACTGTATATTCTTGCCTCCTTTATCAAAGATAAGGTGACCATATGTGTGTGGGTTTATCTCTGGGCTCTCTATCCTGTTTCACTGATCTATATTTCTGTTTTTGTGCCAGTACTGTACTGCTTTGATTACTGTAGATTTGTAGTATAGTCTGAAGTCAAGGAGCCTGATTCCTCCAGCTCTGTTTTTCTCTCTCAAGATTGCTTTGGCTATTCAGGGTCTTTTGCTTTTCCATACAAATTGTGAAATTTTTTGTTTTAGTTCTGTGAAAAGTGCCAGTGGTGGTTTGATAAGGATTAAAGCAAATTATTTTTAAGCTTATCCAGAGACACAGTGTAAGCCCAGGGCCAAAAGGGGACCAAACACTGATTTCCTACCTTCCAGGTGTCCTGATGTTGATCAAAATTGAGGAGAAGAGGCCAATGTGGAGAAAGAAATTCAAAAACAATGAGAGATATTCCAAACATCTAGTCCAATCTCAGGTAAATAATTATTAGCCTGGGGCTTACCATGAGCGAAGTCTCTCACAACCACTGGGGTCTTCAACAATCCTAAGAGGGATGTTAAGAGGCAAGTTCAGCTCTTTGTTTTCCAGAAGAAACAAAGGTTCAGAGACTGACTTGCTCCATGCTAAGGGAAGGAGGCAGAACAAGATTTCAAGTTCAGTACTGTTGATAACCATCTAGTTCCCGTCAAGAAATATAATCAAAAGAACACTAAAGCCTCAAGGTTTTTGAAGACTCATTAACAACACTTTAATTTAAAATACCTCAAAGTCAATTTCCATTTCCTGCACATTTTCTTCAGACTTATGTTCTTAGGACCCAGAGAAGCCACATTGAGCCGTGGCTGTGACCAGTATAACACATTTACATTCTGAACCAAAATATCAACAAAGGTCATTCTTACTCAGGGCCTGTTGAGCAGCATTTAGGCCTAGGACTCCAGGAACAGGAAACATACCAAGAAATTGACTTATTTTCCCCCACCAGATAAAACAGTGCTTGAAATTTGTTCAGTGATCTTTAGGCATTCTTCTGCCTTTAGATGCTTCTCCTTCATAACTGACTTTCTCTCTGTTTGCACCTCCTAACCTCAGGGCATGGACCTCAGGGATCTGCTACTGTTCTCTAAATGCTCTGTCTTTTTGTGTCTTATATCTCCATCACTCTATGTGTATGTATCCATCTCTAAGAGAGATCTCATCTCCTCTATGCTGAGACTCCCACATGTCCTCATGTGGTACCAAGCCATAAACATTTATAAATTCCTTATAAATCCTTACAAAACACTATGAAGCATGTGGGTAGCATCATTAACGTTTTTTAACAGATGAGGAAACTGAAGCCCAGGAAGGTTAGGTTATTTTCCCAAAGTCAAACTGTTTAGAAATGCAAGATTTGAATCCAAGTAGTAGATTCTAGAGCCTGTATACTAAAGCACTGTCCACGTTATCTTGCTTTTAATTTCAACATTCAGGGCCTCTCACCTCTTGCTTTCACCCCTTGTCCCAGTCAGTTATCTTAATATATTAGGTTCATTTCAATCTTTATATATTGGTTTAAGTTGCTTCCCCTACTCCCAACACCAGCCAGTTTTTATTTCTCTGTACCTATACAGATATTTGGAGGATTAATTCAAAGTCCTATGTTTTCCACAAAGCCTTCGCTAAACACTCCAGGATACATAACAACATGATTGCAGTTAGCATGAAATCTTAGAATGTCTTTTCACTGATCTTTTAGTATTCAGGGATAGATATCTTTTCAATTCTATCTTAGCTTTTTCAAGAACAGACACTTCTTTCATGGCAGTCAGATAGCTTTAGCACAACACTTAGGTATATACTTCTAGTGAACCGATTTTCCAAATCTAAGTAAATACTGGTGTGACAACAGGTCAAATTTCTTGAATCTGGAATGAATTGTCCCAGTCCACAGGGTAGACTTTAGCTTGTGCAATAAATAATTTAACCAATGGTTAACTAAATAATCGTCTTAGTTAATCAACTCATGTTTATCAGAATGTTAGCAGATTTGTTACAGCAGGCAGATAGCTAGATATGAGCAGAGAAAGGGGGGGCAGGGGCCAGGTGGCAGGAAAGCATGCCTCTTGTAAACAGGGGGGTCCATGGGCAGACAAAGAAAAGTAGGAACCTCCAAACTGATAGGAAATGACACATTTTGGGGGAGAAATGTCCTGGAGGTGGACAGGCTGGACAGGTGGGTGAGGTTGGTCTAAGAGGCTTATTCAGGCTTCCTGGTGGGAGGTACTGGTGCCTGCCCACTAGTGGGTGGAGCTGGGTCTTGTGCCTCTGGTGAGCAGGGCCATGTCAAGGGGTGTGTTTAGAGGCAGCTGTGGGCTCAGGAAGACTTTAAGCATCCTGTCCACTGGTGGGTAGGGCTGCATTCCTACCCTGTTGGTTTTTTGGCCAGAGGCATCCCAGCAGTGGAGCCTATAGGCTATTGGGTGGGGCCAGGTCTTGGTGTCAAAATGGCAGCCTCCAGGATGGCTCATGCCAGTGAGTACTCCCCAGTACCTCTGCCACCAGTGTCCTTGTCCCTGCAGTGAACCACAGCTGCCCCCCACCTCCCTAGGAGACTCTCCAAGTCCACCAGGTACGTCTGGCCCAGGCTCCTATGAAGTCACTGTTTTTTATCCTGGGTCTTAGTGTACATGAGACCTTGTGTGTGCCCTCCAAGAGTGGAGTTTCTGCTTCCCTCAGTCCTGTGGAGTTCCTGTGATCAAGGCCCACTGGCTTTCAAAGCCAAATGCTCCCCACTAGCTATCTACCTTACATTTGGCAGTGTATATATGTCCATGCCTCTCTCTCTCGCTTTGTCACAGCTCACCCTTACCCATCCCCATATCCTCAAGTCCGTTCTCTAGTAGGTCTGTGTCTTTATTCCTGTCTTGCCCCTAGGTTCTGCCGTATAGCACAGGGAGATCAGCTCGGTGCTTTGTGACCGCCTGGAGGGATGGGGTAGGGTGGGTGGGAGGGAGGGAGATGCAAGAGGGAAGAGATATGGGAACATATGTATATGTATAACTGATTCACTTTGTTATAAAGCAGAAACTAACACACCATTGTAAAGCAATTATACCCCAATAAAGATGTTAAAAAAAAACATGCCAAATGCTCTGGAGGCTCCTCCTCCTGATGCCAGACCCCCTAGGCTTGGGAGCCTGATGTGGGGCTTAGAACTCTCACTCCTGTGGGAGAACCTCTGCAATATAATTATTTTTCAGTTTGTGGGTCGCCCACCTAGTTGGTTTGGGATTTGATTGTATCACAGATGCACCCCTCCTACCATCTCGTTGTGGCTTCTTTTTGTCTTTGGAAGTAGAATATCTTTTTTGGTAGGTTACAGTCTTTTTTGCCAATGATTGTTCAGCAGGTAGTTGTGATTTTGGTGTTTTTGTGAGAGGAGGTGATCTCAGGTCCTTCTATTCCACCATCTTTTTCTCAGACCTCGTGCCCCAGCCCAGGCTCCCTCACCCAGGGCAGCACCCGCCCATTTGCTGTGGGTCTCTATGAGGAGCACTCAAGACAGAGTGCAGGGCCTGCTCCCGGTGCCAAGGTCACAGTCTTGGAGAGGTGCCCATCCTTAGGTCCAAGCCACAGCAGACCCAGCAGATCCTCTATATATTTAACAAACATTTGTTTTTCCTTTTCCGTGAAATGCCTGTTCAAATCCTTTTGCTAATATTTCCATTTTGGTTTATCATTTTTTTGAATCACATTAGAGGTTTATATATAAAATGCCACTAAATAAATGTACACAATGTTAGCTTGTGTTAGCATTTTCAATGTTAAGAGGCAAGTGGACTTTTCTTAATATCCATTGATTCTTTTTTCAACTATTTGTTGAATATCTGCTATCTTCCAGACTCCAGAATATATAATGTTGAGCAAAAGAGATATAATTCCTGCCCTCATGAAAATTATCAGTTAAATGGGTAGAAAGATATTAATTAAACTATTAATTAAATAGTTACAAATAATTATAAGTGCTATAAGAGAAAAGTACCTTGACTAAAAGGATTGAGGAATCCAGGCTGGTTGGCCATTAGGTAGGCTGCAAATGAGAAAGGATGAGTAGCAGTGCTCCCATTCAAAGAGCCAGAACCAATGGGAAAGGATCTCTCATCTCCTGAAGACAATCACCCTCTAAGGCTCTTTCTCATTAGCTCTAGGATCACAGTCTGCTTGAAAAGTATGCTTTATGAAATAAAGTTAGCTATAAAAGTACTGGGTGAATAGAGAATCTAGCACTTCACTATTAATATTTGGCCAAAAATGAGGAAAAGACTATCCTCTGTATCCCCAGGACAAGTCCACTGCTGGAATCCTTCTAGGAAAGCCAGGAGAAATATGTGATGGGTAAACCAAATGTTTTCTGCAGAAACTAGGGAAACTGTGACTTGTGGAAATCCAGTAGGACTGTGTACTCCATTATAGCACTATCAACACCAGCAAGAGCAATGATATTAGCAACATCAAAACTCAGAGCAATGGCAAGAATATCAAGATGCTTAAAAACAGGAGCAACAATATCAACACAAACAAGAACATCAATCACAACAACAGGCAGTATAATGACAGAGGATGATAAGAGCACCTCAGACTGTTTTGTACTTACTCTTTCAAGAAGACAGTAACAGCATGTTCAAGGATGCTTGCCACTTCTGTCATGCTATGCACTGAGAAACCACCTTCAACCTCAAGAAACATGGAATGGAAGATAAAGTGTGGCCCCAGAGTGTGATCCATCAAACTCTTATGATCCATTGGAGAGACACCATCCACTGTGAGGAAAATCACAATCCTGAGCAAGAATTGCTCCTAAGAGTTGTATGAGGAAATCCAAAAAAATTGGGAAGTTGTCCATTTCATCTGGTCTCTACTCCCACATTTCCAGCCTTTCCATGCTTGACTGAGAAACCCATCTAGGCTTGGGACCTAAGAAAGTCTTCCTAGCACAGAAAACAGTTTGGGTTGTGGTAGGCAGCATTGGCCTAAATAGTTTCTATTTATGATGCTTTATAACAAAATAGAATGGCCTTTACTTTAATTGACTCATCATTTTAAGACCTTAAAACTTAAGAAGCAGAAGAATATAAGACTTCAAATTCTCCACGACTCATGGCTCTCTGGCTGATGAAAGCTTCACAGTATGGTTTGAGGCTAGGCTGTGATAAGGGCTGGGCTGTAGTGATCTTGGAAGTTAGGGCTGCTCCAGGGAGAGGTTTGAACCCATAGCCCCTCTAGGGAAATGTGGGGGCCTTGGATGTCCCAGTTTGTCAATGTTCCTCTCAGAGTGTGGTGCCCATAAGGGAAAACATTCTGTAGTCTGACTTTTTGGCCACCACATTTCACAATTGATGCATACTGAGCTCACTGTCCACCGAAATCCCAAAGCTGTATTACACATGCTTCCTCTAAGCCACATCTCATCAGTGGCCCTTCTCCTTGGATAGTGTCAGCAGCACATCAACACATTCTTTTGTTTTTGTCTCCTCTTTCTCTAGCCTCCAAGGATACTATCCCCCTAAACCTCCTGTCTGTTGTGACAACACAACAGTAACTTCAGCCAAATTACAACATAATTGAATAGGTTACTGTTTTCTATATACTAAATTCCATTCCTGCTATGTCTTCCTAAACACTGGACTTGGGACACAACCTGGTCCTTTCATCGAGACTTGGGACACATTCGAGTTCCATCACACCAGTAATACGTGTCCAAATCCCTTTTTCAGGCTCAACTCTTTCTGCAAAAGGCTGAGCTCATATGTTTCTTGTTGATTATGTTCGATTCATTTTCCAAACAATCAAATTTGGTCTAATTTGACCTCCATAGGAGCAAGTAGAGGAGATGGGGTTGGTTGGAGGATGTGATCCTTGTGGGATTTGGCACACCTTCACGATAATTATCCAAAGTTCAACTCCTCCAGAATTTATAATAATCAGCTTTTACATATCATTTCTTTTGAAAGGTTAAACAAGTCTGATTTTATTATAAAGAGACTTTACTATTTATTTATTTAGGGCTGTGTTGGGTCTTTGTTGCTGTGCACAGGATTTCTCTAGTTGTGGCCAGCAGGGGCTACTCTTCGTTGCAGTGTGCAGGCTTCTCATTGTGGTGGCTTCTCTTGTTGTGGAGCATGGGTTCTAGGTGCGCAGGCTTCAGTAGTTTTGGCACATGGGTGCAGTAGTTGTGGTTCGTGGGCTCTAGAGTGCAGGCTCAGTAGTTGTGGCGCACAGACTTAGTTGCTCAGGCAGATTCTTAACCACTGCGCCACCAGGGAAGTCCCTGCATATCATTTCATTTAGTCTCTGTAAGAGTCCAGTGAGATACACATTGTCACCTGTTTATTGATGAGAAAGCCAAGGTTTAGAGAGACTAAGGGTTGTGTTTAAGAGTTACACAACTAGTTATGAGCAGAGCTGAACACAGAAACTCTCTTGAATAATAATGCAGGACTTTTCTGCCTTTCCATTTGGCTTTACCTAAGAGTTGGTGGGACCTCCCACCTATGCTACTCCTGCCATGACTATCCTGTTTCTGACTGTTTATGGAGACCTCACAGTGGGACAAAATATGCCTGTGACAAAATCATGTGATGCCTTGTCCAGACCTGAAGTAGAAGAGAAAGGAAACTGGCCTCATTGCTTAGGTGCTGCTGCCAATGAGGTGGCCTGGTCATAGTGCTTAAAGAGGAGGAGAGAGATTTTACCAGACTACTAAGGAGGTCTCCCTTTGCCAGGGACTCATAATGCCCTGAGAGAGACATCAGTGGACAGTGGACTAAAAAAAAAATTGGTCTCTGCCTGTATTAGTTTTTTAGGGTTGCCATAATAAACAATTCAGACTGGATGGCTTAAAAAACAAACAAAAAATATTTCCTTATAGTTCTGGAGGTTAGAACTTTAAGGTGTCAGCAGTTTTGGCTTCTCCTGAGGCCTCTCTTTTGTCTTGGAGGTGGCCACCTTCTCACTGTGTCCTCACATGGTCTTTCCTCCATGTGTACACATTCTTGGTGTCTCATTTTGTGCCCAAATTTCCTCTTCTTATAAGGATACCAGGCAGATTGGATTAGGGCCCATCCCAATGGCCACAATTTAACTTAATTACCTCATTAAAAGCCCTATATCCAAATACAATCACATTCTGAGGTAGTGGGGGTTCAACATATGAATTTTATAGGACACAACTCAGCTCATAATACTGTTCCTCAGAGCTTGGACTGAATCTAGTCCTCCTTTTAGTTTTAAATACATAAAGAATAGCTGCATAAAGAGACACATAAATAAGGTAGTTTTGAGAAGAAGGATGTGTGGTGAGAGGGGTCAAGATATTGATTACCATCTAGTATCTATACCTGTTCCCCCAGGTTCCAATTCCTTCACCCCTAGGACTAGAATTTCAGGGTTTCTTGGCAACCCCTTATTGTCTTCTTGCTACCAGAATCTTATTTTTCTTGCTGAACTGTCTCTTTTCTCCTGTTTGGCTAATATTTGATTCTTTGAGAAAGTTTGGCTTTCTGGAAACAAGTATACAAAATAAAATTTTGATCTATATTTATAGATCTTTGATCCAAAAATGGACATTCTATCTTTAGGCAGTGATAATCATAAATATGGTAGACATAGATTTCAGATTTCCCAGCATAACTTCAGGTCTAAAAGTTTGGTCTTATTGCTCCCATAATTACATACACATTTGTTAGACTATTTGTTCGCATCTGGGTTCAGAAAATATACTTCAGGGAGTTACTAAATAAATTTTAGTATTCCCTTCAATAACTTTCCATTATTTGGGGGACAAATTCTAAACTCAGCATGACATTCTATGTTCTCAGTGATTTGGACCTGCACATCTATCCAGTTTCATCTCCTGCCACTCCTCAACATAAATTTTGTGATCAAACCACACAGAATTTTAGTCACCCAAAATTACCTGCTTCATCTACATTTCTGCACATGTGTTTTAGGATACTCTTCTAGAATGCCTATGATGCTCTTCTTCCCACCCCTACCCGTAAACTGCCTGCTATCATCTTATTTATCCTTCAAGTCTGATTTAAAATCTTCTCTGTGAAACTGCTCCTGCCCTCCCCAGGAAGTTAATCACTCCTGTTTTGCCACTGTAGTTTATACATACTATATTACATATTATATATACTATAATATAGATTATACATATTGTATTACATATTACACTTGAATATATCATAGTGATTAGCACTTTGTCCTAATTGAACTATTCAGTTTATTTGGCTATCTTCCCCACTAAACAGGGACCTGACTCAGAGTAAGTACTCATGTGTTTGTAAATTAATGAATAAAAAAATATGAAGAGGACATTGCCAAAGATGTGTGTCTTCCCCTTCTTACCCTCCAACATGATCAACATAATTTCTGTGATTAATGATATGGGAGTGAGGTAGAGATAAGAATAGCTAAACCTAGGCTTCTAACCTGTTTACCAATTATGGGATCTGATCTGATCTAAGCTGAATTACCAATGCTGGGCCCTAAGAAGACCAATCCAAGTTGTCAAATTAACCTAAACTCTAAAAGGTATAAGTAGTTCAGGGGAAGGCAGGATGGCCTGATAGACATGTTCCCAGACAGGCCAAGTGTCATGTTGAGGGTTTCAGAAAACCTGGCTTCTCCCACCTCCATCACCTGAGGTCCCCATCCCAGGGTCCCTGAGACTCTGAGAGACCAGAATATTGCCACAGAAGTGGGGAAATACCAGCTTGGAAATTACCACACATAGGTTTTGGGGAGGTAGTATGGGGGTAGGATGGAGGAAGAATGGTACAGAGGGACTGATGCAAAAGCCAACTGTCATTCTTGAGCAACTGAGGAGGTATGGGCTAGAAGTCCAGACTGTTGTTGCTGGGACTTCCCTTTCACAATGACTCTGCAGTGAGTAACCGCTGGGGAGGCGGTTACAGAGGCCACCTCAGGCCAAGCATGGGCTAGGGGTGGTGGCAGATAAGCCACCCACTCATGAGTTCCCACACCATCCTACTTTCCTTCTTCACATCTGTTATTACATCAGATCTGACAACAGCCCTGTAGTGTAGGGAGGGCAAAGATTATGACCTTTGTTTTATATTTGAGGATGTTGAGGCCCAGAGCAGTGGTCCGTAAGGCAGCCTCTTTCCCTACTAAACTGCTCAACTACACTCAACTAATGGTCCCTCCATGCCCAGAGCTTGAGCTCTGCTCTTGCTGGAGCCTCATGTCCATCCAACTTAATAGCTGTTTGGCCTTTCCATGACTTCAACTTCTCCATTTCAGCCTAAGCATAACACTGACCCCAGTAATGTCAACTTCTCTCATCCTGACTTATGTTGGGTCAGAGGCAGCAGTCATTTACTCACTAAATATTATTTAATGTCTCCTACCATGTGCCAGGTACTAAGCACTAGCTAATATATCAATGAATAAAACACAGTTTCTGTTTTTCTCACAGAGCTCACAGTCACAAAATGCAGTGTCCAGAACCAGGGAGGTGACCAGAATAAACATGTAAATTGACCCCAAATTAAATTATTCCAAATGGTAGGAAGCAATATACTGTGAAAAAAATCAGTACGGTTTTTACTATGTGAGAGAAAAGGGATAAGGAGAGCTACTCTTGGGTTGGAAGGGGGGCCATCCCATGAAAAGGATATTTTAACACCTGAAGGATGAGAAGGATTCAGCCATGGGTTGAAGGGAATTTCAAAGGTCAGGAGGTAAAAAAGAGCCAGAGATGTACATAGTCCACCTGACTAGGGTTAACAGCCATCTGGAGGCAGTGTAGTACGCAGGAACAGCACTGGATGCAACTTGAGGAATCCCTTTGCTTTTAGAGCCATTCCTGCTGAAAGTTCTTTAAATGGCACAGAAAGGAACTGGCATTTAGTAAGTGTCTACTATGTGCCAGGCATAAATTAATCCCTTTCCCGCATGGATTTTTAAATTTTGTTCAGTCTCAGTATTCTCATCTGTATAACAAGGAAGTGGGGATATTTGTTCCCTAAGAGCTCTTATAGCTTGGAGACATTAACTAGTCCATGACCCCATCTTCCTGTTAGAAAGTTGAAGCCTGCAGAGATGAAGCGCTTTTGCCTCAGGTTGTCTGGTGGATAAGAACATCACTCTTCAGCTCTAGGCCTGATCAGCTAAGGTAGGACTGAGATAGTCTCATCTGAACTAAAAACTAAATGGGCACACCAGCCTCTTGGCACTGCTCAGGAAGAAGTGTACGGGGGGGACTCCATCTTGGATGCAGAGGGAGGAAGTCATCTCTGAGCCCATTGACAGTATGGTTTTGCCTTTGGATGTCAGCAAAGCTTTTCTTAGCAGCAGATATTTCCAGGAAGAGCAGAAACTGCAACACAGTGTTTTGGGTAGATAAGCTTTATCCTGGTCGGGGCAGAGGCCTTGGAAGAGGGTTAGATATAAAGTCCAAAATCTTTGTGCTTTCATGGGAGGAGATCTGATGAAATTCTCAAATCCATTTTCATTTGTTTTCTATAGCCCTCTTTTCTTCTACTTCTCCTCTGCCTCCTTCTCCTCCTCCCCTCCCCCTTCCCCCTCCACCTCTTCGCCCTCCTCCTCTTCCCCCTCCCTCTCCTCCTTCTCTCTCTTCTCCTTATCCTCCTCCCCTCCCCCTCCCCCTCCCCCTCTTCTCTCTGCAACTCAAAGTGCTACAGTCAGTTATAACCTCAGGCTCAGGTTTACCTTAGCACTTAGTCCTAATATCTATCCCATCTCCCAGCTTGAGGGAGAGGATAGAAGAAGATAAAGGAGAGAAGGAGAGGAAAATGAGAGAAGAAAGAAGGAAGAGAAGATGAGAGAGGAAGGAGTAGAAATAAAAAGGAAAGTAGAGGAGAGGAGTGCAGGGGAAAGAAGGAGAGGATAACTTCTCTTTGAATAGTATTCTCACCAATACTGCCTCACCATGAAAGCAACTTCAGCGAGGCCTAAGGCTTTTCCTATGAAATAGTATTTCACCTTGATAATAATGCAACACTTTGGTTACCAAACTTCTCAAATCAATAACCTCAACAGAAATAAAATGCATCTGCAAATCCCCTGAATCTTCCAGAGTCCCTTGAGCTCACTCCAATTTCTATCAGGGGAGAGAGCAGAGCTCTTTGTACATAGGAGTAGGGGCAAAGTGAGACCCTCTTCCTCCTTTCTCTCTACCCAAAGCAAAGGTTCCTCTGAGATTTTGCTCAGTAAAATCAGCATGTACTAGATTAGCCATCTGGAGAAGTCCTTAAGGGGATAGAAGCTCTCACTAATCAAAGTAGGAAAGAACAGAGCCTCACAGAAATCAAAAATCTAATTAAGGTGGAATCTCAAGAGGTCTGATAGGATATTAAAGAAGTTCTAGAAGGCTCATCAACAAGATTAGCTCATCTGCAGAAATAACACAGAAGGGTGGGTAGGGATTCTGTATGAACACTGGAAAAAAACAGGACCTAGAGCTGAAAGTGCTCATTGTATCCATGGTAGTGTCTCAGGGACAGAGAAAATAAATAGGTTACCCTGACCCTCCTTTTCTCTCCATTTTAGTTGAGGCGGTTTGGGGAAAGGAAGAATTCATTAAGTTCATCTAATGTCCTTTGTCCGGTCTGTGTTTTCATCAAGGAATTTTGTGATCAATTTGGCTTCCAGAATGAATTTTTCTGAGCAAGAGAGAAATTGTTGTTCAGCTAACAACTCCCCAGCTGTTTGGGGATTATATTTGTTCTGGAATTAAAAATACAAAAAACAAACAAAAAATCCTTTGTTATTACATCCATTTCCTGTGATTTTGTCTTGTATGAGTCAGTTCATTGACTACGGTCAGGTCAACTCCAGGTATCTTATCAGAAATGGAGTTTGGAGGTCATGTAAAACTGAACCCTGTACCCCAAGATGAGAGATCTCTGAGAAGTGTATGGTCAGGCCACTCAGGATGGCTGTTCTCTTGCTTTCTGTACATCCCTGACTTGACCAGTACCTGCTTTACTTACACCCTACTAACATGACTGACTTTCCTACATACTTGCCCCAGGCCCCAGCTAGTGACTGTTCTTATCAAAGGGGCTGTGTGGGGTGTTCCCCTCTGCTAGTTTCCCTGGTAACTGGTGAGTTAACCTGACGTCAATTCCCACTATAACTGGCAACCTCCCCTTACCCCTGGGAGCGAGGCCTGCTGCCACGTCCTGCCCACCTTCCACCCCACACGGTGTGGTGCTGCTCCAGCACCTTGCTTCAGACATGTAAGATCCCCCATCCATTAAACCACTGATGTCTCTGTCGCTGACTCTGCACCCTTTCTTCGGTCTTGAAGCTGGGCAAGCACAGGGGCTTGTAGGCCCGTGGATTGCAGCCCAAGAAGTAAGCCCAAATCCTTAGAAGGCACTTCTATCTCATTCTGTAATGTCAAGTAGCCAATTTATTTATTTTGCAGATGGGGACAGTGAAGTGCAAGAGGGTAAGAAACTTGCCCAAGTGGGTCAATGGCAAAGCCAGGATCTAGGCCTAGGTCATAACCTTGTTCTACCTAGGCTCTTGTCCTATACCATTCTATGTCTGCATTTTGTAAACTCTCTCTTAGCCTCTAAATAAGGATCAGGAGTTCTGTGAACTCTCAGAAAAGTAGTCATTAAATCAATTGAACCTAGTTACTTTTCTAGTAACTGCCCAAGGGACAGAAGTCTATTTATAACTTTGCTCCTTTTGACTTTAGATGACAGATTTCCTCCCTCTACTGCCCCCACCCCCCATACCCGGGTTTTCCCTTTTCTCTCATTTAATTTCCTTCTCTTCCTTACTTAAGGTGACAGGAATATAACCCTGATTGAAACTGTGTTCATTCCTTTTCAAATTTTCTATCAGTATGTCCATGGGAAGAAAGTAGAAGTTTAGAAGAAAACCCAATTGCTGTGCCATCCTATTTTCACCTCCAGCCAGAATCTGATTCTAGGTCTTTCACTAAGAGCCTACTCTGTGCTAGGTATGGAGCCTAAGAAAAGAGATAACCCTGTCATCTGAAGAGATTTGGACTGGGGCAAAACTGGAGTTGGAGACTGAACATGTATGGAAAGGATCTTTCAATAAGCATTTTAATCAGATTTAGCAAGAGTTTACAGAAAGTCTGCTTCATGCTGGAACTTACTCTAAAGGCTCTGGGAATCCTAAAACAAGTTAAGTTAAGGTCCCTGCCTGATAGATCTCTCCTTCTAGCCATGTAAACAGATAACATAAATGCAATGTTTTCAGGCCATAATTGAGGTATATACATAGTACAGGAAACTTCGTCTAGGGGAGCCAAGAGTGGTTTCCCAGAGATGATAATTGAGCTGAGCCTGAAGAACAAACACAAGGTCACCTGTCAGGATAGATGTGACGGGGCCAGGAAACCTTCCAGGTCCACAGAGAGGCATATGGAAAGGTCAGAGGTATACTACTAGCGTATAAGGGGTGTCGTAGTTGGAACATAGGATGTGTGGATAAGGGTGAAGACATAGGTTGTAGACAGGTTGTGAAGGGTCCTGACTAATTGGCTGAGGAATTTTCAACTTTTACTTTCAGGCAATGGGGAACCACTGATTCTTTTTAAGCAGTGAAGTAACACCATTAGAACAGTGTTGCTGAAAGACCGTCCTGGCAATAAATACCAAACTTTAAGGAGAAAGAAATCATCAACTGAAAATGAGCATTATATATATATATATATATATATATATATATATATATATATATATAAAAATATGAATTATATATATTCATTTTCATCTTAATCATTAAGAATAAGATTATCCTCTCCCTTAATACAGGCGCTCTGGGGGCTGACCTAATTACCATTCATTCATTCAGCTATCATTTCTTAAATGCTAACTTACTTTGTGCCCCAAACTGAGGATACAGAAATTAACCAAGAGACCCTTGTCCTTGAGGGAACTCCAGGCTATAATGAGAGGAAGGCAGGGGCATAAAATATCATGATACAAGGAAGTGTTATAATCAGAGTATTAATAAAAATATATAATGGTGGTCAAAGATGACTGATCTCTCTATCTTGGATTCCCTTCATGGAGATATGGATTCCCTTCAGGATGATGAGAAGGTTTGAGGTATAGGTCAGGGACATGAGGACTTAGACATTCAGGGAGATACGCTCAATATTCAATTGAATCTACTAATGTAGAGGTGAGGGAGATAGAGGGTGAGCAAGCTGCAGACACATGCACATACACACAGAGAAAGATACAGAACTCAGGGAAACACTAACGTAATAAGGAGCAGGAGAAGAAAGAGGAATTCATGAAGAAAACAAAGGAAAGTAGTCAGGAAGATAAGCAAATCAGAGGAATATAGGCAAGCAAATTCAACTATTCTCACCGAACACTACTCTGGATCAGGTGCTGTGTTAGGGACTAGGGAAACAAATGAAGAAAACAGTCCCTGCCATAAGCTATGATCTTCTGGCAGAAAGTTGATCTTTACATCTCATCTGAACTATGCTTGTGTGACACTGATGACAAAATTCATTCTGAAGAGAGAGGATAATTTCTAAACCACAGGACTTCGAGAAAGAAGGAATGGCTGACAGAGTCATCTGTTGCAGAGACATTTAGGGAGATGAGAGCTAGTAAAGAGGCTTTTGGCTTTGTTGAGAAGGCGTTCATGGTAATTTGGTGACACCAGATAGCAGGGTCAGTGCAGAAAGGGGGATAGAAAACAAATAGGAAGCTAAGTTATGGTGAATTAGGAGGATAAACAACAAGTCAACATTTAGAAACTACTTTTGCAAGAACTTTGAGTGAACTGAAGAATGATGGAGTGGGCATTGGAAAGAGATTTTTTTTAAGTTGGTTGTGATCAACATATGAAGGACCAAACAGGATGGCATCTGAGAAGAGGCCATTGAGTTGGATGAAGTTTCTGTGAGCAGAGCCAGTGGAGTAATGGAAGCAGGTGAAGTGAGAGTGGCTTTAATCTGAGTTCTGAAATGCCTTTGTTTGGATTAGGAGTCAAAGAGGGAGGTTCAAAAGGAGCACAAGAGGCTGGAGGCTTACAATTTAGGGGCGAATGTTTGGAGGAGAAGTAGGATAAGGGGAGAGGAAGTTGACTTAAACCACAACAGGCATGGTTCAGATGAGATGAGAGGATCAACTTCCTGCCAGAGGAAAATAGCTCACGGCAAGAGAAGTGAGAGAAACTCTATATTTGCAATCTCCCCAAATTTACAAACAATTCTCCCCCTGCTTTGCAATAAAAATTGGTACTGTCCACCCTGGAGGCAGTGGAAGTTACTAAAATGACTCTTCCAAGTGGCATGTGGTATAGAAGAAAGTGGGAAAGTTGGTTTGAACTTCAAACACTCAGCTGCTAACTGAGTGGCTTGAAATGAATCATTTGAGCACTCTGAACTTCATTTTTATCATTTGTGGAAAGGGAAGAACAACTACTACCTCCTAGAATAGTTGTGAAGGTTACATGAGAGGATGTGCATAAAGCATCCAGCACAGTGCCTGGGACATAGTAGCCATTAGCCAACTGTTGGCACCCTTCCCCTACTTGCTGTATCCCTAGTCCTATCAACACAGTGTGCTGGAGTCTCCAGATGCAAACCCCCTTTCTTCTCCCTGTTTACACTTAATAGATAATGAGAATATGGGAAAACCTGTGGATGCTGGGAATCCATGCCACAATGTCCAAGAGCTGACCATCTCCTGGATAAGGTCAAGTTGTCCAGAGGGGCCCACAAAGTAACCCTCATCCTACCTCCTTTATCAAGCATTGAGACAAGCCAAGCTGCTTTCCAGGATATCTGATAGCATCAGTGAGTCAGAGAAGTGGGCCTAATATGTAGTTAGGGACACTCTCAGGCTCCAAAACAGGTCTTTGTTTGTCAGAGACAGATGGTATTTGCTTCACACTACTAAAGGAGCAGCAGATCCCCCTATGAGTCTCAGGTTCAGGCTCAGGTTCAGCCTCAAAGGGTCCTGGAGTAAAAGCCACCCACGAAGTTCCAAACAGTTCCAGAGAAATCCCCAGCCACAGGAAAAAAGTCATCCCTCACATTCATATTATCATTTTATAGTTTAGAAAACTTTTCTCACACATGTTAGGTTAGGATTTACATGTATATGTTTGTGTTTAACATAATATAAATATAGTTTATAATAAAATTATAAA
>NW_021703779.1:49628107-49639794 GCF_005190385.1 Monodon monoceros | reverse complement strand
ATTTTTGTTTTTTATTTCCCTTTCTCTAGGAGGTGGGTCAAAAAGGATCTTGCTGTGATTTTTGTCACAGAGTGTTCTGCCTATGTTTTCCTCTAAGAGTTTGAAGGTGTCTATCCTTACATTTAGGTCTTTAATCCGTTTTGAGTTAATTTTTTTGTATGGTGTTAGAGAGTGTTCTAATTTCAGTCTTTTACATGTAACTGTCCAGTTTTACCAGCACCACTTATTGAAGAGGTCTTTTCTCCACTGCATATTCTTGCCTCCTTTATCAAAGATAAGGTGACCATATGTGTGTAGGTTTATCTCTGGGCTTTCTTTCCTGTTACATTGATCTATATTTCTGTTTCTGAGCCAGTACCATACTGTCTTGATTACTGTAGCTTTGTAGTATAGTCTGAATTCCAGGAGCCTGATTCCTCCAGACCTGTTTCTTTTTCCCAAGGTTGCTTTGGCTATTCAGCGTCTTGTGTGTTTCCATGCAAGTTGTGAGGTTTTTTGTTCTAGTTCTGTGAAAAATGCCATTGGTAATTTGATAGGAATTGCACTGAATGTGTAGATTGCTTTGCGAAGTAGACTAATTTTCACAATGTTGATTCTTCCAATCCAAGAACATGGTATATCTCTCCATCTCTTTGTATCATCTTTAATTTCTTTCATCAGTGTTTTATAATTTTCTGCATACAGGTTTTTTGTTTCCTTTCGTAGGTTTATTCCTAGATATTTTATTCTTTTTGTTACAATGGAAATAAAAACAAAAATAGACAAATGGGACCTAATGAAACTTCAAAGCTTTTGCACAGCAAAGGAAACCATAAACAAGACCAAAAGACAACCCTCAGAATGGGAGAAAATATTTGGTAATGAAGCAACTGACAAAGGATTAATCTCCAAAATTTACAAGCAGCTCATGCAGCTCAATACGAAAAAAACGAACAATCCAATCCAAAAATGGGTGGAAGACCTAAATAGACATTTCTCCAAAGAAGATATACAGATTGCCAACAGACACGTGAAAGAATGCTCAACATCATTAATCATTAGAGAAATGCAAGTCAAAGCTACAATGAGATATCACCTCACACCAGTCAGAATGGCCATCATCAAAAAATCTACAAACAATAAATGCTGGAGAGGGTGTGGAGAAAAGCGTACCCTCTTGCACTGTTGGTGGGAATGTAATTTGATATAGCCACTATGGAGAACAGTATGGAGGTTCCTTAAAAACTACAAATAGAACTACCATACGACCCAGCAATCCCACTACTGGGCATGTACGCTGAGAAAACCATAATTCAAAAAGAGTCATGTAACAAAATGTTCATTGCAGCTCTATTTAAAATAGCCAGGACATGGAAGCAACCTAAGTGTGCATCAACAGATGAGTGGATAAAGAAGATGTGGCACATATATACAATGGAATATTACTCAGTCATAAAAAGAAACAAAACTGAGTTATTTGTAGTGACGTGGATGGATGTAGAGACTGTCATACAGAGTGAAGTAAGTCAGAAAGAGAAAGACAAATACTGTATGCTAACACATATATATGGAATTTAAGAAAAAAAATGTCATGAAGAACCTAGGGGTAAGACAGGAATAAAGACACAGACCTACTGGAGAATGGACTTGAGGATATGGGGAGGGGGAAGGGTGAGCTGTGACAGGGCAAGAGAGAGGCATGGACATATATAAACTAACAAACGTAAGGTAGATAGCTAGTGGGAAGCAGCCTCATAGCACAGGTATATCGGCTTGGTGCTTTGTGACTGCCTGGAGGGGTGGGATAGGGAGGGTGGGAGGGAGGGAGATGCAACAGGGAAGAGATATGGGAACATATGTATATGTATAACTGATTCACTTTGTTATAAAGCAGAAACCAACACACCATTGTAAAGCAAATATACCCCAATAAAGATGTTAAAAAAAAAGATACATGCACCCCCATGTTTATTGCAGCATCATTTACAATTGCCAAGACATGGAAAGAACCTAAATGTCCATCAACAGATAAATGGATTAAATAAGACGTGAGAAGAATGGAATGATATAGAAACAAAGTTTTTATATGCTATTGAAATTAAGCTGACATGAATTCCACCTAGATTGTTGTAAATTAAGAATTAATGGTAATCCCCATAGTAACCACCAAGAAAATAACCAAAAATATTTATGGAAACAACAGAGGAACTACATAGTACACTATATTATATTTATTTACTACCAAAGATAGAAGTAATGAAGGAATAAAGGAATGAGAAAAGACAATATATATAGCAAGCTGGCAGACATAAACCCTACCTTACCAGCATTTACATTAAATGTAAATAGCTTAAATTCTCAAATTTAGAGACTGGCAGAATGGATAACAAAACACAATTCAACTACAAGCTATGTATATGTATGATTCAAAAGACACAAATGGTTTGTAAGTAAAAGAATGGAAAAAATATGCCATGCAAATAGTAACCAAAATAGAGCTGGAGTAGCTATACTAATATCAAACAAAATAGACTTAAAACCAAAAAGTGTTATTAGAGAAAGAGAATCACATTTTATAATTATAAAAGGATCAATCAATCAAGAAGACACTACAATTATAAATATATATGCTCTTAACAACAGAGCCCCAAAACACATGAATCAAACAGTGACTGAATTTTTAGGAGAAATAGACAAACAATAATAGCTTGAGATTCGAATACTACACTTTGAAGTATGGATAGAACAATTAGAAAAAAATGAACAAGGACATCAAAGAACTGAACAATACTGTTAACCAATGGACCTAACAGACCGATACAGAACACTTTACAAAACAACGGAATACACTTACTTTTCAAGTACGTGTGGAACATTATCCAGAATAGACCATATGTTAGGCCATAAAATAAGTCTCAATAAACTTGAAACAATTGTAATAATGCATCACAATAAAATAAAATTAGAAACAAATAACAGAAGGAAATTAGGGAGATTAAAAAATATGTGGAGATTAAATAACATACTTCTAAATAACCAGTGGGTTAAATAAGAAGTCATTAGGAAATTAGAAAATACTTTCAGATGATTGAAGATAAAAACACAGCATACCAAAACTTATTGGATGCAGTGAAAACAGTACTCAGGGTTCAGATGTAATTACCTACATCAGAGAATAAGAAAGGTTTCTGATGAATAATTTAATCTTCCACCTTAAAAATAAAATTAAAAATAGAAGAGAAAACTAAACAGAAAACAAAGCAGATGGAAGAAAATAAATATTTAGCAGAGATAAATGAAATAGAAAATAGAAATCGATAGAGAAAATCAACAAAACCAAAATCTGGTTGTTGAAAAAGATCAATGCAATTGGCAAACCTTTAGCAAGACCAACCTACAAAAGAAAGAGAGAGAGAGAGAGAAAGAAAGAAAGAAAGAAAGAAAGAAAGAAAGAAAGAAAAGAAAGAAAGAAAAAAAGCAGGCTCAAATTATTAAAATCTTTGATGAAAATGGGGACATATCTACTAAATTTGTAGAAGTAAACAGAATGACAAGGGAATACTATGAACAACCATATGACAGTGGATTAACTAAGATATAAACAACAAATTCCTAGAAATGCACAATCTACTGAAAGTGACTAAAGAAGAAATAGAAAATCGGAATAGGCAGAACGTTAACAAGTAAAAAGGTTGGATTGCTAATCAAACAACTTCAGATAAAGCAAAGGCTAGGCCCAGGTGGCTTCTCTGGTGATTTCTATAAAGGTGTTTTTTTTTTTTTTTAATGGCAACTCTTCACTAATTCTTTCAAAAAGTAGGTGTGGTAACACATTCAAACTCAGTATATGAGACCAGTATTATCATGATACAAAAGCATAGAATGACATCAAAACAAAAGAAAACTAAGAACCAATATCCCTTATGAATATAGATGCAAAACTCCATAACAAAATACTAGCAAACCAAATCCAGCAGCATATTAAAAGGATTGTGCACCATGATTCATTTATCCCAGGAATGCAAGATTGGCTCAATATTTGAAAATGAGTCAAGGTAATGCAGTCTCTTAATAGAATAAGGAATAAAAGAAACACAAAATCATCTCAATAGACACAGAAAATGAACTTGACACAATCCAATTAACTTTTCATTATAAAAACACTCAACAAGCTAGGAAAAAAAGAAGTGGTCTCAAACCAATAAAGGGCATCTACGAAAATAAAGGCATCTATCATCATAATGGTGAAAGAAAGAATATTTTCCTGTAATATCAGAAACAAGTCAATTATTTCCATTCTTTCCATGCTTATTCACCATTGTACTGTAGATACTAGCCAGGAAAATTATGCCAGAATAAGAAATAAAAGGCATCCAAATTGGAAAGAAAGAAATGAAATTATTCCTATTTTCAGATGACAAAATCATATATAAAAAAGCCACAAGAATCCACAAAACAGGAGGGAAGATGGTGGAAGAGTAAGTCGCAGAGCTCACCTTCCTCCCCTACAGATACAGCAGAAATACATCTACACGTGGAACAACTTCTACAGAACACCTACTAAATGCTGGCAGAAGACCTCAGACCTCCCAAAACGGAAGAAAGTCCCCACGTACAGGGGTAGGGCAAAAGAAAAAACAGAGACAAAAGGATAGGGACGGGACCTGCACCAGTGGGAGGGAGCCGTGAAGGAGGAAAGCTTTCCACACACTAGAAGCCCCTTCGCGGGCAGACACTGCGGGTGGCGGAGGGGGGAAGCTTCGGAGCTGCGGAGGAGAGCACAGCAACAGGGGTGCGGAGGGCAAAGCGGAGAGATTCCCGCACAGAGGATCGGTGCCGACCGGCACTCACCAGCCCGAGAGGCTGGTCTGCTCACCCACCGGGATGGGTGGGGCTGGGAGCTGAGGCTTGGGCTTCGGTCAGAGCGCAGGGAGAGGACTGGGGTTGGCAGCATGAACACAGCCTGCAGGGGATTAGTGTACCATGGCTAGCCAGGAGGGAGTTCGGGGAAAAGTCTGGACCTGCCGAAGAGGCTAGAGACTTTTTCTTCTCTGTTTCCTGGTGCTCGAGGAGAGTGGATTAAAGTACTGCTTAAAGGAGCTCCAGAGATGGGTGCGAGTCACGGATAAAAGTGCGGAGCCCAGAGACGGGCATGAGATACTAAGGATGCTGCTGCCGCCACCAATAAGCCTGTGTGCAAGCACAGGTCACTATCCACACCCCTTTCCGGGGAGCCTGTGCAGCCCACCACTGCCGGGGTCCCGGGATCCAGGGACAAATTCCCAGGGGGAGCGCACAGCACGCCTCGGACTGGTGCAGCGTTACGCCGGCCTCTGCCACCGCAGGCTCTCCCCGCACTCCATGACCATCACCCCCCCTGGCCTGAGTGAGCCAGAGCCCCCGAAGCAGCTGCTCCTTTAACCCCGTCCTGTCTGAGCGAAGAACAGATGCCCTCCGGCGACCTACACGCAGAGGCGGGGCCAAATCCAAAACTGAGCCCCGGGGAGCTGTGAGAACAAAGAAGATAAAGGGAAATCTCTCCCAGAAGCGTCAGAAGCAGTGGATTAAAACTCCACAATCAACTTGTTGTACCCTGCATCTGTGGAATACATGAATAGACAACGAATGCATACATTCGTTTTTTTTTCAAAATAATTATTTTTTACTTTAGTAACTTTATTTTGCTTTATCTTCTTTCTTCCTTTCTGTCTATCTTTCCTTCCTTCCCTCCTTTAGACAACAAATCATCCCAAATTGAGGAGGTGGACTTTGACAGCAAGTTTTATGATTTTTTCCCCTTTTCCTCTTTTTGTGAGTGTGTATGTGTATGCTTCTGTGTGAGATTTTGTCTGTATAGCTTTGCTTCCACCATTTGTCTTACGGTTCTATCCGTCCGTTTTTTAAAAAAATATTTTTCTTAATAATTATTTTGTATTTTAATAACTTTATTATATTTTATCTTACTTTATTTGATTTTACTTTATTTTCTTTCTTTCTTTATTTTTTTATCCTTCTCTCCTTCCTTCCTTCCTCCCTCCCTCCCTCCCTCCTTTCTTTCTCTTTTTCCTCCTTTCTTTCTACTTCTACTAATTAGTTTTTTCTACTTTTTCTCCCTTTTATTCTGAGCTGCGTGGATGAAAGGCTCTTGGTGCTGCAACCTGGAGTTAGTGCTGTGCCTCTGAGGTGGGAGAGCCAACTTCAGGACACTAGTCCACAAGAGACCACCCAGCTCCACATAATATCAAACAGTGAAAATCTCCCAGACATCCCCATCTCAACACCAGCACACAGCTTCACTCAACAACCAGCAAACTACAGTGCTGGGCACCCTATGCCAAACAACTAGCAAGACAGGAACACAATCCCACCCATTAGCAGAGAGGCTGCCTAACATCACAATAAGTGCACAGACACCCCAAAACACCCCACCAGACGTGGACCTACCCAGCAAAAAGAAAAGATCCAGCCTCATCCACCAGAACACAGGCACTAGTCCCCTCCACCAGGAAGCCTACTCAATCCACTGAACCATCATTAGCCACTGGAGAGAGACACCAATAACAGTGGGAACTACGAACCTGCAGCCTGCAAAGAGGAGACCCCAAACACAGTAAGATAAGCAAAATGAGAAGACAGAGGAAAACACAGCAGATGAAGGAGCAAGATAAAAACCCACCAGACCTAACAAATAAAGAGGAAATAGGCGGTCTACCTGAAAAACAATTCAGAATAATGATAGTAAAGATGATCCAAAACCTTGGAAATAGAAGAGACAAAATGCAAGAAACATTTAATAAGGACCTAGAAGAACTAAAGATGAAACAAACAATGATGAACAACACAATAAACGAAATAAAAAATACTCTAGATGGGATCAATAGCAGAATAACTGAGGCAGAAGAACGGATAAGTGACCTGGAAGACAAAATAGTGGGAAAAAAAATTGTGCAGAACAGAATAAAGAAAACAGAATGAAAAGACCTGAGGACAGTCTCAGAGACCTCTGGGACAACATTAAATGCACCAACATTCGAATTATAGGGTTTCCAGAAGAAGAAGAGGAAAAGAAAGGGACTGAGAAAATATTTGAAGAGATTATAGTTGAAAACTTCCCTAATATGGGAAAGGAAATAGTTAATCAAGTCCAGGAAGCACAGAGAGTCCCATAAAGGATAAATCCAAGGAGAAATACGCCAAGACACATATTAATCAAACTGTCAAAATTTAAATACAAAGAAAACATATTAAAAGCAGCAAGGGAAAAATAACACAAAAGGGAATCCCCATAAGGTTAACTGCTGATCTTTTAGCAGAAACTCTGCAAGCAAGAAGGGAGTGGCAGGACATATTTAAAGTGATGAAGGAGAAAAACCTGCAACCAAGATTACTCTACACAGCAAGGATCTCATTCAGTTTTGATGGAGAAATGAAAACCTGTACAGACAAGGAAAAGCTGAGAGAAGTCAGCACCACAAAACCAGCTTTAAACCAAATGCTAAAGGAACTTCTCTAGGCAGGAAACACAAGAGAAGGAAAAGACCTATAATAACAAACCCAAAACAATTAATAAAATGGGAATACGAACATACATATCTATAATTACCTTAAATATGAAAGGACTAAATGCTCCCACCAAAAGACACAGAATGGCTGAATGGATACAGAAACAAGACCCATATATATGCTGTCTACAAGAGACCCACTTCAGACCTAGAGACACATACAGACTGAAAGTTAGAGGATGGAAAAAGTTACTCCATGCAAATGGAAACCACAAGAAGGCTAGAGTAGCAATTCTCATATAAGACAAAATAGACTTTAAAATAAAGACTATTAGAAGAGAGAAAGAAGGACACTACATACTGATCAAGGGATCGATCCAAGAAGAAGATATAACAACTGTAAATATTTATGCACCCAACATAGGAGCACCTCAATACATCAGGCAAATACTAACAGCCATAAAAGGAGAAATCGACAGTAACACATTCATAGGAAGGGATTTTAACACCCCACTTTCACCAATGGACAGATCATCCAAAATGAAAACAAATAAGGAATCACAAGCTTTAAATGATACATTGAGCAAGATGGACTTAATTGATATTTATAGGACAGTCCATCCAAAAACAACAGAATACACATTTTTCTCAAGTGCTCATGGACCATTCTCCTGGGTAGATCATATCTTGGGTCACAAATCAAGCCTTGGTATATTTAAGAAAATTGAAATTTTATCAAGTATCTTTTCCGACCACAATGCTATGAGACTAGATATCAATTACAGGAAAAGATCTGTAAAAAATACAAACACATGGGGGCTTGACAATACACTATTTAATAACGAAGTGATCACTGAAGAAATCAAGGAGGAAATTAAAAAAATACCTAGAAGCAAATGACAATGGAGACACGATGACCCAAAACCTATGGGTTGCAGGAAAAACAGTTCTAAGAGGGAAGTTTATAGCACTACAATCCTACCTTAAGAAACAGGAAACATCTCGAATAAGCAGCCTAACCTTGCACCTAAAGCAGTTAGAGAAAGAAGAACAAAAGAAACCCAAAGTTACCAGTAGGAAAGAAAGCATAAAACCAGATCAGAAATAAATGAAAAAGAAATGAAGGAAATGATAGCAAAGATCAATAAAACTAAAAGCTGGTTCTTTGAGAAGATAAACAAAATTGATAAACCATTAGCCAGACTCATCAAGAAAAAAAGGGAGAAGACTCAAATCAATAGAATTAGAAATGAAAAAGGGCAAGTAACAACGGACACTTCACAAATACAAAAGATCATGAGAGATTACTACAAACAACTCTATGCCAATATAATGGACAACCTGGAAGAAATGGACAAATTCTTAGAAATGCACGACCTGCCAAGACTGAATCAGGAAGAAATGGAAAATATGAACAGACCAATCACAAGCACTGAAGTTGAAACTGTGATTAAAAATCTTCCAACAAACAAAAGCCCAGGACCAGATGGCTTCACAGGCGAATTCTATCAAACATTTAGAGAAGAGCTAACACCTACCTTTCTCAAACTCTTCCAAAATATAGCAGAGGGAGGAACACTTCCAAACTCATTCTACGAGGCCACTGTCACCTTGATACCAAAACCAGAAAAGGAGGTCACAAAGAAAGAGAACTAGAGGCCAATATCACTGATGAACATAGATGCACAAATCCTCTACAAAATACTATCAAACAGAATCCAACAGCACATTGAAAGGATCATACACCATGATCAAGTGGGGTTTATTCCAGGAATGCAAGGATTCTTCAATATACGCAAAACAATCAGTGTGATACACCATATTAACAAACTGAAGGAGAAAAACCATATGATCATCTCAAGAGATGTAGAGAAAGCTTTTGACAAAATTCAACACCCATTTATGATAAAAACCCTGCAAAATGTAGGCATAGAGTGAACTTTCCTCAACATAATAAAGGGCATATATGACAAACCCACAGCCAACATCGTCCTCGATGGTGAAAACCTGAAAGAATTTCCACTAAGATCAGTAACAAGACAAGGTTGCCCACTCTCACCACTCATATTCAATATAATTTTGGAAGTTTTAGCCACTGCAATCAGAGAAGAAAAAGAAATAAAAGAAATCCACATCGGAAAAGAAGAAGTAAAGCTGTCACTATTTGCAGATGACATGATACTATACATATAGAATCCTAAAGATGCTACCAGAAAACTACTAGAGCTAATCAATGAATTTGGTAAAGTAGCAGCATACCAAATTAATGCACAGAAATCTCTGGCATTCCTATACACTAATCATGAAAAATCTGAAAGTGAAATCAAGAAAACACTCCAATTTATCATTGCAACAAAAAGAATAAAATATCTAGGAATAAACCTACCTGAGGAGACAAAAGACCTGTATGCAGAAAAGTATAAGACACTGATGAAAGAAATTAAAGATGATACAAATAGATGGAGAGATATACCATGTTCTTGGATTGGAAGAATCAACATTGTGAAAATGACTGTACTACCCAAAGCAATCTACAGATTCAATGCAATCCCTATCAAACTACCACTGACATTTTTCACAGAACTAGAACAAAAAAATTCACAGTTTGTATGGAAACACAAAAAACTCCGAATAGCCAAAGCAATCTTGAGAACGAAAAATGGATCTGGAGGAATCAGGCTCCCTGACTTTAGGCTATACTAGAAATCTACAGTAATCAAGACAGTATGGTACTGGCACAAAAACAGAAGGATAGATCAATGGAACAGGATAGAAAGCCCAGAGATAAACCCACGCACATATGGTCACCTTATCTTTGATAAAGGAGGCAGGAATGTACAGTGCAGAACGTACAGTCTCTTCAATAAGTGGTGCTGGGAAAACTGAACAGGTACATGTAAAAGTATTAGATTAGATCACTCCCTAACACCAAACACAAAAATAAGCTCAAAATGGATTAAAGAACTAAATGTAAGGCCAGAAACTATCAAACTCTTAGAGGAAAACATAGGCAGAACACCCTATGACATAAATCACAGCAAGATCCCTTTTGACCCTCCTCCTAGAGAAATGGAAATAAAAACAAAAATAAACAAATGGGACCTAATGAAACTTCAAAGCTTTTGCAAAGCAAAGGAAAACTTAAACAAGACCAAAAGACAACCCTCAGAATGGGAGAAAATATTTGCTAATGAAGCAACTGACAAAGGATTAATTTCCAAATTTTATAAGCAGCTCATACAGCTCAATAACAAAAAAACAAGCAACCCAATCCAAAAATGGGCAGAAGACCTAAATAGACATTTCTGCAAAGAAGATATACAGACTGCCAACAAAAACATGAACGAATGGTCAACATCATTAATCATTAGAGAAATGCAAATCAAAACTACAATGAAATATCATCTCACACAAGTCAGAATGGCCATCATCAAAATATCTAGAAACAATAAATTCTGGAGAGGGTGTGGAGAAAAGGGAACACTCTTGCACTGCTGGTGGGAATGTGAATTGTTATAGCCACTATGGAGTATGGATGTTCCTTAAAAAACTACAAATAGAACTACCATATGACCCAGCAATCCCACTACTGAGCACATACCCTGAATAAACCATAATTCAAAAAGAGTCATGTACCAAAATGTTCATTGCAGCTCTATTTACAATAGCCCGGAGATGGAAACATCCTAACTGTCCATCATTGGATGAATGGATAAAGAAGATGTGGCACATATATACAATGGAATATTACTCAGCCATAAAATGAAACGAAATTGAGCTATTTGTAATGAGGTGGCTAGACCTAGAGTCTGTCATACAGAGTGAAGTAAGCCAGAACGAGAAAGACAAGTACCGTATGCTAACACATATATATGGAATTTAAGAAAAAATAATATCATGAAGAACCTTGGGGTAAGACAGGAATAAAGACACAGACCTACTAGAGAATGGACTTGAGGATATGGGGAGGGGGAAGAGTAAGCTGTGACAAAGTGAGAGAGAGGCATGGACATATATACACTACCAAACGTAAGGTAGATAACTAGTGGGAAGCAGCCGCATATCACAGGGAGATCAACTCGGTGCTTTGTGACCGCCTGGAGGGGTGGGATAGGGAGGGTGGGAGGGAGGGAGACGCAAGAGGGAAGAGATATGGGAACAATGTATATGTATAACTGATTCACTTTGTTATAAAGCAGAAACTAA